>NC_134353.1:63872006-64172006 GCF_048569485.1 Anomaloglossus baeobatrachus
AAAACAGCCGGAATCCCGGGCCCGGAACTTGGGAAACTTTGAAACCACGCGGATACGGACTTTTACAGTCCGAGTCCGCCCAGCTCTACTTAGGATATAATCACATAGGACTACACAATGACATTATTATTTAGGAAATTGTGTGTGTTGTTCTCTAATATTGATCTCCAGTGTATATATAACGTTTTTCAGACTGTTCTTACCAATTCCATAGATGACGGAGTACACTACTCTCTTTGCTTGTTCTCGATCAGCTTGGGTAATATTTTCATAAGCTATATCTTTCCTGTGTAAAAAAACAAAAAAACAAATGTTCACTTACAATATAAACCAAACATTTTAAGCTGGAAGACTAGAAGATACTAAATTATGCTAAAAGCATGGCTGTCAATGCATTTTACATTTAAAGGGAGTGTTTTCAAGAATGAATCGCCCCACAGCCTTTCTGCTTACCAGGAAGCATTGTGCTCCTTATTGATTCACAGTTTGGATTGTAAAGCTATGATGTAAGGCACTGACAAAACGATCAGCATTCACAAAACAAACCGGCACCTATGATGTCTCCTCTGGTCCATATTCCTTTCAATGAACAAAATACTGGAGAGAATTTAGAACCTATCGAGAATCCACAATCCTCTGCCCCCCGTACTCCAAACCTCCATCAACAGAAACAGGTGGAGGCACAGATGAGGTAGACAACAAACTTTTTCGACAGGGATTTATGGACCACATTTGGAATGTGAAGCATCAGAGGAAGTCTTAATCTAAAGGCGACAGGATTAACAACCTCCAGGGCCAATAAATTTAGGAGCCAACTTCACTGATGGAACCTTTAGCTTAATATTTTTGGATGATAACCACACCTTATCACCTAAATTGAAGATGAGACCCACTGAACATTTCTAATTGGCCTTCCATTTTTGGTGACCCTGAGCCATCCCGATATTCTTCTGAACCTCCGACCAGACATCCCAAGTCCCTGTATAGTAATCTCTACTCCAGGAGACCCAGATCTCATCCTAGAGAATTCACCAAAATGAGGGAGAAAACCATAATTGCAAAAAAATACGAAGTTCTAGTGAACTGACTGACCCAACTATTAAAGGCAAGCTCAGCAAGAGGTAAATATGAAACCAGTGCTTCTGCTGAGCTGCAAAGAAACGCCTTAAAATTTGCTCCAATAAATTGATTGCTCTTTTCTGTCTAAAGAAGGCTTTACATGCTGCGGTGGTGGTGGCCGCAGCTTATAAGCCAAAAAAAGTGGTGACAGGTTCCCTTTAAGAAACTCTAAAAAAAATAAATCCTGAAAACATAATGTGCTAGCCAGTAACGGTTACTTTTCAAGACCAAACAGGGGGAAAAATATGGAATCACTCAATTATGAGGAAAATATGGAATCATGAAAAACAAACAAAAGAGCACTCCAATACATCACTAGTATTTTGTTGCACCACCTCTGGCTTTTATAACAGCTTGCAGTCTCTGAGGCATGGACTTAATGAGTGACAAACAGTCATCTTCATCAATCTGGCTCCAACTTTCTCTGATTGCTGTTGCCAGATCAGCTTTGCAGGTTGGAGCCTTGTCATGGACCATTTTCTTCAACTTCCACCAAAGATTTTCAATTGGATTGAGATCCGGATTATTTGCAGGCCATGACATTGACCTTGTGTGTCTTCTCTCAAGGAATGTTTTCACAGTTTTTGCTCTATGGCAGGATGCATTATCATCTTGAAAAATTATTTCATCATCCCCAAACATCCTTTCTATTGATGGGATAAGAAAAGTGTCCAAAATTTCAATGTAAACTTGGGCATTTATTGAAGATGTAATGACAGCCATCTCCCCAGTGCCTTTACCTGACAAGCAGCCCCATATCATCAATGACTGGAAATTTACATGTTCTCTTCAGGCAGTCATCTTTATAAATCTCAATGGAACAACAGAAAACAAAAGTTCCAGCATCATCACCTTGCCCAATGCAGATTTGTATCACTGAATATGAATAAGCATCACTGAATATAACTTTCATCCAGTCATCCACAGTCCACAATTGCTTTTCCTTAGCCCATTGTAACCTTGTTTTTTTTCTGTTTAGGTGTTAATGATGGCTTTTGTTTAGTTTTTCTAATAATAATAATAATAGCGCCATCATATTCTGCAGTGCTTTACAATTCAGGAGGATCATATACATATACATATCATATACATATACAAACAAGTAACAGTTATAGAAGATACAATATTTAAAGGGAAAAAAGGCAACTCTGCTCGTGAGAGTTTACAATCTACAATGAGATGGGGGAGGGGCAAGGTACAAGTGCTTATTTCTTTTTATGTATGTAAATCCCATTTCCTTTAGGCGATTTCTTACAGTTCGGTCACAGACATTGACTTCAGTTTCCTCCCATTCGTTCCTAATTTGTTTTGTTGTGCATTTCCTGTTTTGGAGACATATTGCTTTAAGTTTCCTGTCTTGACACTTTGATGTCTTCCTTGGTCTACCAGTATGTGTGCTTTAACCCCTTCACGACCGCGGGCAGTAAAATTACGTCCTATTTTAACGTGACTTAACGACCAGGGACGTAATTTTACGGCCTAAACTTCATTTGATTGCCGTAGCCATAGCAACGGCTTTCAAATGATGTCCCCTGCTGTTTCTTACAGCAGGGGACCTTTGCTTGACCCCAGGGGGGGTGGCATCGCCACCCCCTATCGACGATCGATGTGATTGGCTGTTCAAATCTGAACCGCCAACCACATTGTTTGCACTAATTTTGGCAAAAATAATGCCAGAATTACTGCGATACTGTGAGATCCGGCTATGATCTGCTCTAGCAGCTTCAACAAATCATAGCCGGAGCTCTAAAATGTCGCCCCCAGCCCCTGCAGCACTGATTGGAGCGATCGTGCTATGACGCGCAATCGCTCCAATCAGTGTGCAGTGGGGCGGTCTGATCTGCCGGTGGCCGCCCTCCCCAGGCCTGTGCTGGCCTGCGAGTCCTCCCCCAACATGTCTGCAGCGTGCAGTGGCTGGTACTTGTGGTACCACGCCACCGCTGCTGCCGCCGCCATCGCCGTATTGAGGTCACCGCTCCTGCTGCACGTGAGTACTGTGCTCACCTTGCAGCCCGTGCGCGCTCCCGTGGTGCCCCGTGCGCGTTCCCGTGATGGCCCCTGCCCGTGCCCCCCTGCAATCTGCCCCCCCACGCCCCGATCTGCCCCCCCGACATCCCGATCTGCTCCCCCCGCGATCTGACTGCCTCCCCCATTATCTCTATTCTGCTTCTGCAGCTCCCTCTCCGGTCTCCCCCTCTGCTCCCCGCCCCCTCTCCCCCTCTGCTCTTTCCCTCTGCTCTCCCCCTACCCCTCTGCTCTCCCCCGACGTCCTCTTACCTGTCTTCACCGGCTCGTCCGAGGTCTTAACTGGCCCGATCACCTCTGCCTCCATCGCTGGGTCCTTCCTGGGCATTCTGCTGATCTGCCTAACGTCCTGCCTGCTGCTCCTGTAAAGCTGTTCCTCTGCAGCTCTTCTGGTCAGTGATCCTCTGGGTACTGTGAGTATAACTTTTTTTTTTCCTGTATCCTGTCCATTTTTACACCTCATCTGTCCGTGCGTCCCGCCAAGCACTGATCAGGGATGCAGATAACGGATCGGCATCCCTGCTCAATTTTTGGTGTGACTTTTTTTTTTCCGTATCCCCAACGCTTTTTGTATCGCATCCGTCCGTGCGTCCCGCCAAGCGCTGATCAGGGATGCAGATAACGGATCGGCATCCCTGCTCAATTTTTGGCGTGACTTTTTTCCGTATCTGCGACGCTTTTTGTATCGCATCCGTCCGTGCGTCCCGCCAAGTGCTGATCAGGAATGCACATAACGTATCTGCATCCATGGTCAATTTTTGGCGTGACTTTTTTTTTCCGTATCCCCGACGCTTTTTGTATTTCATCCGACCGTGCGTCCTGCAGCAGTCGATCAGTGCACCGCGTCTGTGCGTTTGAAAAGTCAAATGGCGTTCCTTCTCTTCTGAGCCCTGCCATGCGCCCAAACAATTACTTTCCACCACATATGAGGTATCTACGTATTCAGGAAAAATTGCACAATACGTATTTATATATTTATGGCGCAGTTTTTCCTGATACCGTTGTAAAAAAAAAAAACTACCTGATTGATGCAAAAAATTTGTGGTTAAAAAAAAATAATTTTCACGGTTCAACGTTATCAACTTCTGTGGAGCCCCTGGGGGTACAAGGGGCTCACCAAATATCTAGATAAATTCCTTGAGGGGTCTAGTTCCAAAATTGGGGTAATTTGTGGGGGAGCTCCACTGTTTAGGCACCATAGGGGGTCTCCAAACGTGACATGGCGTCCACTAATGATTCCAATCAATTTTGCTGTCAAATGGCGTTCCTTCTCTTCTGAGCCCCACCATGCGCCCAAACAATTACTTTCCACCCCATATGAGGTATCTGCGTACTCAGGAGAAATTGCACAATACGTTTTATGGTGCATTTTTTCCTGATACCCTTGTGGAAAAAAAAGCTACCTGGTTCGAGTGACAGTTTTGTGGTGAAAAATAAAATTGTATTCCTGGCTCAACATTATCAACTTCTGTGGAGCCCCTTGGGGCTCGCTAAACATCTAGATAAACTCCTTGAGGGGTCTAGTTTCCAAAATGGAGTCACTTGTGGGGGAGCTCCACTGTTTAGGCACCACTGGGGGTCTCCAAACGTGACATGGCGTCCGCTAATGATTCCAACCAATTTTGCTGTCAAATGGCGTTCCTTCTCTTCTGAGCCCCGCCATGCACCCAAACAATTACTTTCCACCACATATGAGGTATCGCCGTACTCAGGAAAAAATGCACTATAAATTTCATGGTGAATTTTTTCCTGATACCCTTGTGAAAAAAAAGCTACCTAGTTGAAGCAACCGTTTTGTGGTAAAAAAAAAGTTTTTTCTTTTCACGGCTCAACGATATAAAGTTCTGTGAAGCCCCCAGGTGTTCAAAGTGGTCACCAAACATCTAGAAAAATTATTTGAGGGCTCTAGTTTCCAAAATGGGGTCACTTGTGGGGGAGCTCCATTGTTTAGGCACCTCAGGGGGTCTTCAAACCCGACATGGCGTCCGCTAATGAGTGCAGCTAATTTTGCACTCAAAAATTCAAATGGTGCTCCTTGCCTTCCGAGCCCTGCCGTGTGTCCAAACATTTGATTTCCACCACATATGAGGTATCTGCGTACTCAGGAGAAAAAGCACAATACATTTTATGGTGCATTTTTTTCTGATACCCTTGTGAAAAAAAAAGCTACTTAGTTGAAGCAACCGTTTTGTGGTAAAAAAATGTTTTTTCTTTTCACGGCTCAACGATATAAAGTTCTGTGAAGCCCCCAGGTGTTCAAAGTGCTCACCAAACATCTAGAAAAATTATTTGAGGGCTCTAGTTTCCAAAATGGGGTCACTTGAGGGGGAACTCCATTGTTTAGGCAACTAAGGGGGTCTTCAAACCCGACATGGCGTCCACTAATGAGTGCAGCCAATTTTGCGTTCAAAAATTCAAATGGCGCTCCTTCCCTTTCGACCTCTGCCATGCGCACAAACAATTGATTTTTACCACATATGGGGTATCAGCGGACTCAGGAGAAAATGCACAGTAAATTGTAGGGTGCACTTTCTCTTTTCTCCCTTGTAAAAATGAAAATGTTATGGCTAAAGTAACATTTTTGTGTTAAAAAGTAAAATTTTCATTTTTTCCTTCCACATTGCTTTGGTTCCTGTGAACCACCTAAAGGGTTAATAAACTTCTTGGATGTGGTTTTGAGCAGTGTGAGGGGTGCAGTTTTTAGAATGGGGTCACTTTTGGGTATTTTCTGTCACCTCGGCCTCTCAAAGTCACCTCAAATGTGATGTGGTCCCTAAAAAAAAATTATTTTGTAAATTTTGTTGGAAAAATGAGAAATTGCTGATGACCTTTGACCCCTTCTAACTTCCTAACGAAAAAAAATTTTGTTTCGAAAATTGCGCTGATGGAAAGTAGACAAGTGGGAAAGTTTATTTATTAACTATTTTGTGTGACATATCTCTCAGATTTATGGGCATAAATTTTCAAAGTTTGAAAATTGCGAAATTTTCATAATTTTCGCAAAATTTCCTAAATTTTCACAAATCAACGCAAAAAATATCGGCCTAAATTTACCACTGACATGAAGTATAATATGTCACGAAAAAACAATCTCAGAATCGCCAGGATCCGTTGAAGCGTTCCAGAGTTATAACCTGTCAAAGTGACACTGGTCAGAATTGCAAAAAATGGCCCGGTCATTAGGGTGTTTTAGTGGCCGGGGGTGAAGGGGTTAACAACCTTCCCATGTTGTTTGCATTTGGTATAGAGCCGACTGTAAACAACCAACATCTTTTGCAACATTTTGTGATGATTTAGGCTACTTTGACGCTGCGCCGGGCGGATGGAATGCTGCATGTAACGTTTTTATGAGCAGCGGAAACCTTTATTTTTCACTGCGCATGGTCTCTTTTTTTTTTTTTTAAATCACAAACTTTATTTTATTTCTCGGTGGCCGAACGTTCAGCTGAGCGCTCGGCCGCCGGCATGTCAGGGCACTCAGCTGAGCGCTCGGCCGCCGGCATGTCAGGGCACTCAGCTGAGCGCCCGGCCGCCGGCATGTGAGAGCGCTCAGCTGAGCGCTCGGCCACCGGCATGTGAGAGCGCTCGGCCGCCGGCATGTGAGAGCGCTCGGCCGCCGGCTATTAAGAGCGATCAGCTGATCGTTCACAATAGTCGGCTGCCGGTACTGTAAAGAAGAAAGAAAAAAAAAAAAAAAAAAATAACGCTTTCCGTTATTTTGTACGATCCGTAGCATTGCGTTGTGCCACTATATGCAACGCATCCGTTGCATCCGTCACACAACGCAATGCTACGGAAGCCGTCCAATGCAAGTGTGAAACTAGCCTTACCCTCTTAAGAGTTTGATAATCCTCTCCTTTGTTTCAATTCACATCTCTCGTGTTGGAGCCATAATTCTTGTCAATGTACTTGGTGCAACAGCTCTGCATGGTGTGATCACTCCTTTTTAGATGCAGACTAACGAGCAGATCTTATTTGATGCAGGTGTTAGTTTTGGGAATGAAAATTTATATAAATATGGTGATTCCATAATTTTTTCCTCATAATTGAGTGATTTCATAATTTTTCCCCATGTTTGGTCTTGAAAAGTAACCGTTACTGGCTAGCACATTATGTTTTCACGTTTTTTTTTAGTGTTTCTTAAAGCCAGCAAGTTAACATTTGTGCCATGTCTGTGATCTGCTTTTTTTAAACAAAAGTAAACAACTGAATGAACATCCTCAGAGCCAGATGATTCCATAATTTTTGCCAGGGGTTGTAGAGTATACATGTGTTACAGCAGGGGCCCACAGCTACTGCTTTCTAAGATAGCCCATTTCCCTGCCTGTTTAATCACAGGAGCAAATGTTTCTGTCTCGTCATCAGTCTTGTTAGCTCTTTATAATTTAAATCAGCGAAATATAAGCTCAGAGACCACCGGAGCTCCCTCATATGTCAATGACTTGATTTATGATGAGCTCAGAGGGATGGAGATGTAACAGAAACACTCACTCCTGTGATAAAAAAGCCAGGAAAATGTGATGTCAGAAAGCAGTAGGTCAGCATCCCTGCTGTGTTGTTGTATACTTATTTATCATAAGTGACTTATGCTTCCTTGATGGCCATGAGCATGTATGTATGTATGTATGTTGCAACCATGAAATGGAGCAGCTCTACATTGTTGGACACAGCAAATGAGACAGTTGACACAATCAATTGTGGAACTTTTTATTACTTCAAGACCTAAAGAATAAAACATAATTTGCTCTCAGGACAACCCTTTTACTGATACCTGAGCTTCCAAACTATAGGAACCCCACCAATCCTGAGACTTAAAAGGGCTACAACACTGCATCCCCGTCACAGCTTTTCTTTTGATACGTGGCTTTCCATTCCACTTGTTGCTTTGTGGCTCCATTCATGCAAGTAGGACTGGCTGTAGTACCCAAAGCACAGTTGGGTGGTTGGGAGTGCTGAAGGAAAAATTGAGAAGAAGATGAAGCACTGCAGCTCTCTCTTTCTTGGGATTGGCTGGGACCCCAAACATCCTATCCCCAGTAATCATTATGTGATTGCATATCCAAGCACTTTGCTATCATTAAGGTAGGAATATCTCTTTAATCCTAGTCCTTACTGTGATCCCGTCTCTAAAAACAAATCTGTACACTTTTCTTAGTGTCCAGGCACATGTAAAGGAGTTGTCCACTACTGGTAAATCTTTATCAATGGTCCCTTGGTGCTGCAAAAGTTAAAAGAAAAAATCTATGCTTACTTCCTCTGCTCTCAGCTCGCCTGTGTATGTAGGAGGGTTAAGCACATCCCTGCAGAAGTAGCTGGTATACTGATGGTATATGTATATTGTGTAAAATATAAGTGTAATGTATAATGTGCATGTGAATTGTATAAAAAGCCACCAAGTGGCAGTGTTGTAGCACGGCTGTCCTGGCACCTGGGTGGGCAGGGAGAGAGGAATGGGAGGGGAGTAGGTTATATAAAAAGGAAGTGATAGAGGGAAGGAAAAAGGAGAGTCCCTGAGGAGGTTTGCTGATAAGAACCCCAATTTGAAGATTCTGACCCTAAGGGTCACCCCTACAGCTGTGACACGCGGGATCCGTCTGGATTGTTGAACTACATCCCCAGGAAGAGGGGTTGAGTCTGACAGTCGGGGGTCTGGCGTCCGTATTACCTGGGCTAGTGATACCCAACCATTTCCTCACTAACCGAAGGTCAGGGCGCCCTCAAGGAGAAGGGTATGGCTGGATGGCCTGGGCACGGATAGGAGATCTCTGTCGGTTGTGGTCCTTCTTACGTGTTAGAGTCCCCCGTGGGTGGGATGAAGTGGCTCAATGGACTTAATGAACCGGTCGGTGCCAGTGTGAAGTATAGTGAAGGACTGAGAGGCTTAGAGGTGACAGACAGAACCCAGGTGCCGGGAATACGGACTTCTGCTATATTCTGTATGAGAAGGAGTGAAAGTAACCTCTATGGGAAGTGTACCGTACTAGCAAAGCGCAGACAAAAGTGTTGCCAAGGTTGAAGAAAAATAAAATGTTTAAGAGAAGAACCCTTATTTGGACTTTATTGACTGAAAGCGACAAAGCAATGTCACGTGAACGGTTACAAAGTTCTCCTGTGTGTGGTGCGGCAACGGGGAGGCGAGGGGTTAATTACAGGCTGTGCTTTGACCTGTCGTCCCCTTCTATCACGACTACAACTACCACACGTTCTCCACTGGTCTGATGACATAGACAATGTCAAGTTACAGCTAATGCTAATCAGTCTGCAGCCGTCATAATTCCATATGAGTCTAAGAACATTGTTTCTTCCAGTCATACAGGATAGTGACAGTTTCAATATGTGACGGGGTATGCAACAGAGCAGTAAGGGACACCAGACCGATGAAGAATCCAAGAAGATTTAATGAGGCAGGGAGCATAAAACATCCAATATCCAAATGGTTCTTTAGAGTCCACACAAAGGAAACAGATCTGGGGCAATCTGACGCCAAGGAGAATGCAACAGTCCTCAGATGTGTTCCCTAAATCCAGCAGCGTGGCAGCTGATCCTCAATGTCCAATCGTCCATATACGGGCAAAAAGGAGCTGGCCTCAGCACAGGTCCTCGCCCTTCACCCAACAAAGCATAACTAAACTAAAAAACATGTGGCTGAATCTCCCACCTCTCCTTAGATCCACCCCCTTAACATTTGCTACTTGTAGCTACTAGTTAGAAAGAAGTTCCTAGACACAGTCTCCAGAGATTGTGTACTAGGGAAGCGCCCTGCAGAGGAGAACAATATATATGCAACCCCCACCAAATCAAGGACAATAGCTACTGCTGAAGCCTGATTGCAATATGATACAGGCTGGGGGGATATAATGTTACACAATAGAAGCGGACTGCCTGCATTGGTCAAGTGACATTAAGAGACCGGTGGAGGACAAACAGCTGAAAGCTCAGCAGCAGCGCTGGTGTAGCAGTTAAATAATATTGCTCTTCTTTTTATATAGCATATTGGGTCCAAAAATAAGGGATTATCTAGTATTAATTCCCCAGTAGTGTAACTTTGTAATATTCCAAACTAGTCACTAGGAATGCTTTATGACCGGTGGGTGTCTCATCTCAGGGACCTCTACCAATCCTGAGAGGGGTAATAGTGAAAAGGATATATCACTAAAACATTTTATCCCACCCTTCCACCTTGCTACACAAGGAATTTCAGTGTGACCCTATTCAAGTGAATGGGGCCGGTAAAGTCTCCTACACATCCTGGAGGCCAGAAGTGCAGCTATGGGACTGCAGCTATAAACCAGCCTTGTGTATTCTTCATGCTTAGGTTCAGGTCTAGCCCCAAAATCCAGAACCATTCCGATCATATGTTTACGGCATATCCTAGCAATTGCCAAATGCCAACTCTTCTATAAGGGCAGATCACAAACGCTCCACCACCAATGTGGCCACATGGGTATTTTCAGTAGAGATGGGAGAGCACTCAAATGCTTGGGTTCTGACAGACAGAGAGATCCTTTTTGTCTATTCCCTCGTCTGTCTACCTTTCCTCGTGTTTTAATAGTGCAGTGGTCGGACTAGTGCCCTCGCCAGCCATCTCACTAGTCAGGGTGAGGTTAGGGCAAGCAAGGGCCCAGGCACATGATTGGCGATGAGGTGAAAGAACCCATATAGGAACTTTAGGGAGATTAGCGAACAACCTCAGGTGAGTGCAGGAGGTGTCCCCTTTTCCCTAGCGTCAGGGCCCACAATTGCTATTGTGTCCCCTGTGTATTTTGCCAGACATTCCTTGGTCCATGCTGTAAAGCCATGTGATCGGACATCCCCCTAGTCCGAGTGTGACAGGTATTCAATCATTCCTGTCTTCACTTCAACTCACAAAACAACCTGGAGGAATGAACGCATATGAACTTTTCCTGAGAAATGTGAATTAAATTAATTTTGTTACTTTTCGTCTTCTAATCTGCAGATCAGAAAAGCTACAATTCCCCACGCTCTAGGAATCAAACACGGCCATAGATGACTTCATTATATTTCACAGTTTGACATTTCGGTGTCTGTTTTCTCTGATTTATTATTTGTGTCGTCGCTATCAACAATTTCCTGCTTGACATATCAGGCTGCCTTGGTACTGAGCTAAAAAAACATTATGTTCTGCCGGATTCTTTGATCTGTGCTGAACTATGGAGGTGCAGGAAAGACATACAGCCCACACACCTTCCCGAGCCTGAAAAACTGCTGAATAACTATCAGATATGGTCTACTTTCGGCCAAATAAAGAGAGGGGGTCCGCGTGCTATTTCCTTGTTTGTAAACTCACATATTGTTAGGTAGATGGACACTGCATGAGACGGCCATTTGCCTATAAGGGGATTCTTTGCTCCGGTGCGGTGTTATTAAAATATACCTACTTCTTTTTAAGCTGATTGGGGGAAACCTGAAATGATACTTCAGCCTTCCACTAATGGACACGTAATTATCCACTTACTATTGAGAAGATGTAGTATTACACTCAGCAACCTGGAAACAAAACATTTAAGGTGAAGCTCCTTTATTCAGAAAGTTTACAATCGAAAAAGAGTCATTGAGTTTAATTTACAGCAATTTTCTCTTAGCTTCGAAAACGACCCCTTTTGTTAATGTCTGTGCAGGGTATTTGAGGTTTTTTTTTAGGGGTCTAGCGCTTATTAGGAGATCACTGGGTATTCTGCTGCTGGGATTTTTTATTTACAGAAATTGTTAAAATTTTCCTGCACCACCACCACCAGGGAAAATGAAGTATTCCTCTAGCCTCATGTTATTTGCTAACCCCTTCATATGTTATTCGCTAACCCCTTCACATGTTATTCGCTAACCCCTTCACCACCCATCGATTTTCTGTTTTTCGTTTTTTCCTCCCCTTCTTCCAAGAGCCATAACGATTACATTTTTCCATCAATATTGCCATATGAGGACTTTTTTTTTTTTACTTTTGAATTACACCATTCATTCTGCCCCATATTGTACTGGAAAATGAAAAAAAAAATTCCAGATGCGGTGCACTTGCAAAACATAATTACAAATCCATGATTTTTTTTTTTGTTTTTTTATTTACCATGTTTAGCATATGGTAAAACTGACCCAGGAATATGATTCCCCTGGTCAATATGAGTTTGTAGATGCCAAATATGTATAGCATTGCTCTGACCAGGACAAGCGATTGGATAGTACAGTTATAAAGTCCCCTAGGGGGACAAGTAAAATCAATTAAACAGTTTAAAGAAAAATATGATCAAATATATAAAAAAAAACCCTAAAAGTTCAAATTTCCCCCCTTTTGCCCCAATGACAATAAAACAATTAAAAAAATTCACATATTTGGTATCACCCCATTAAAATGTCAGATCTATCAAAATATAAAATCAATTCATCTGATCAGTACACAGTAAAGCGATAGCAAAATTGCAAAGGCCAAAAATATGGGGGGTTTTGTTTCCTAAACAAATAGGAATAACGTTTGGAACACCATTCTAAGTCCGAACTGGGTGCAAAAACCTAAAAAAACATCACTATGGGGAGATAAGGTATGCACACCAGTGACTATGTAAGGGGAATACATGAAATAGCAGAAACTGCTGTGTGAATACTGACTTGAAAAATCCAATAGCTATATGTAAGAGTGAAAATGTGAAAAATGGAATCTGCATTACCTTATCTCCCCATAGTGATGTTTTTTTAGGTTTTTGCACCCAGTTCGGACTTAGAATGGTGTTCCAAACGTTATTCCTATTTGTTAGTATTTTTTCGTTTGTGAACCCTCCCCAACCACACCTATTGCCAATCCATATCATACGCATAAATAGCCTGGGTCTCAGCTTCCCATACACGGTAAGTTTTTTAACTGCATGAGAGGACACACACAAGCTAGGGACCGCAACGTAGAGAAATACTTTGGCGTAGTGTTGGGGCTCTATTGCATTGATCAATTCAGTAGCTAAATTTCTCTTGATTCATATGTTCATGGCAGTAATGCAGATTCCATTTTTCACATTTTCACTCTTACATATAGCTATTGGATTTTTCAAGTCAGTATTCACACAGCAGTTTCTGCTATTTCATGTATTCCCCTTACATAGTCACTGGTGTGCATACCTTATCTCCCCATAGTGTTGTTTCCTAAACATTGAATTAAAATAAAATAATAGGTGATAAAAACATTGCATCTACCCAAAAATGGTATAATTAAAAACGTCAGCTCCAGACGCAAAGAATAAGACATCGTTGAGCTCCAGATCACGAAAAGTGAGAACGCTACGGGTCTCGGAAAATGGCAACAAAAGCACTAATTTATTTTTTTTTGACAAACTTCTGAATTTTTTTTTTGCCATTTAGATAAAAGTAAAAGTATACACGTGTGGTATCTACAAACTTGACTGTTACCGACCTGAGGCATCATACTGACACATCACTTTTACCATGAAGTGAACATGGTGAATTTAAAAAAAAAAAAAACATTGTAGAATTTTGCTTTTTTCATAATTTCTCCATATTTGGAATTTTTCCCCATTTTCGACTACACTATATGGTAAACCTAATTGTTTCATTCAAAAGTACAAAATGTCCTGCAAAAAATAAGCCCTCACGCGGCAAGATTGAAGGAAAAATTAAAAAAAGTTATGGCTCTCAGAAGAAGGGGAGGAAAAAATGAAAAATGGAAAATCACTCGGGGGTGAAGGGGTTAACAGAGAACGGTGAACTACATTATGGATTTTGAAAGATGCCAGTAACGCCATCCGAAAAAGACAACAGGATTAATGACCGCTGAAATTTTAACTTCAATGAAGGTATTTTAAGTTTAATGTTTTTGGAAGATAATAACTAACCACACCAGATCACCCACGCAGTGGTCCGGACCAGGCACACGTCTACAGTCAGCTGCGTGTTTATACTTAGAGCCCATAGAACGTAAATGCTGCTGAACCTTCCCCCCATGTACACAATAATGGTGAGACAAATAGGTCCTCCCCAGGTACTCCTGATGAGTGCTCCTCCTGAAAACGTACAGAACTGGGGAGGCCAACCATAGACACAAAAAAATGGTGATATCCCAGAAGATTCATGATGATGATTATCAATGGCAAATTCGCAGAGAGATAGGAAAGAGGACCACTCAAATGCAAAACAATGTAAATACTGTTCCAAATTCAGATTTATACGTTCAGTTTGCCCATTAGACTGATGGTGGAATGTCAAAAAATGAGATAGCTTAATCCCCAACCAAGAGCAAAAAGCTCTCAAAAATTTGGCAATAAATTGAGTTCCTTTATTCGAGACTATATTATGGGGAACTCAGTGGCGTTTGACAATCTCACGTATAGAACCTGGGCTAAGATCTTTGCATTTGGTAAGGATGGTAGGGCAATAAAATAGGTCATTTTGAAGACCTATCAATATCAAGCACCACCAAAATTACCATAATACCAGCAGAGGAGGGTAAATCCATTATAAAATCCATAGAAATGTCTGGCCATGGTTTGCTTTGAACACTCAAAGGCTGCCAACCTCCAGGACAGGAGTCAGACGCCTTAGAGGGCACACAGATGGCACAGGCCGACACATAGGTACCACATCCCTCTGGATCTTTGGCCACCAAAAGCAATGAAAAACAAGACCAAGCGTACCCTTAACTCCAGGGTGACCCGCCAGAACCGAATCATGATGTTCTAGATGGAATATTACTAAATAAGAAATATCAAGGTACTGCAGAGATATTGTTTGTGTCATCTATAAAGTCTTTACACTGTTACCATGTTATTTCCAAAATAGGGAGGCATCCTACTGAGAATTTTATTTATTTCTACATCCAGCAAGATAAATTCATCTCGATAAAAAATAATTTAGTTCTTAGATGATAGTCATTGAAGTAGGAATGCAGCTTACTGTCCTCACTATGTGGCCAGCAAATTGATTGTACAGATAGGTTGTATAAGAAACATTGGTATTTTCTTAGCAATTTAGTGATTATGCGATGCTCCATGAGAAGCCAGAGAATTGGAAGGCAAATTACTTTGAAAAACCTGAACCCAATGATTAAAAGTGTGAGTAGACATTGCATAGTGTTTTTACTCAGCTCCATTGCCCCGGTGTACAACCTCCGGCCCCTCGCCCTTAGTGTATAACATCTGTGCCCTCACCCCTGGTGAATAACCTCCGGCCCTTAACCCCCAATGTATTACATCCGGCCCCACTGCCCCTCCCCATGCCGTTTGCCTTTACTAACATGACAAAATAAGTTGTGAAGAGCTCACCGATACCAGTGTGGTCCTGTAATTCTGTAGGAGCCACCAGGCTAACAAGTCCATTCATGACATTTTTTCCTCCCAAATCTTCCCCCATCACCTGTGAGTGATATTATTGTGAAGTGGAAGGAACTTCCATGAAATGCAGACCAGGTAACTTAACAGAGCAGGGGGCCGAGCGCTGAGGAGCAGAGACAGAAAACTCACACTCTACTGACTCCATATGTTAAGATGACTTTGGGTTAGCGAGGAACTGGAGCTCCTAAGCTGTCCCACGAGCTAGGGGACTCTACGCTATCCCTAATCTCAGGGATACTTCTGATGGTGGAGAGGCTCTCCTTCCTGGCCCTGCTCTTAACCAGTCCTGACCTGATTCCCCTCCCCCAGTGAGGGATTGGACAAGAATGTGTTGAATCCACAGATAAAGACAAACAAGGGAAAAACTAAAACTCTGTCACACAACACACACACACAAGAAGGTAAAGACAATGTGAAGTCACTACTGGGGGAGCCGGACACTGGTGTGTGTAACAACACTATGGATCCACAAGGTGTCAGAGGAGTAATCACAAATTGATTACTCAGAGAAGTTGTACAAGCAGGGTCAGAGCTGGGAGGTCATGCAGTACGAGGGAGTAGGCGGAGTCGGTGTCAGGAGTGAGCCAGAGGTTGGGAACCGGGAGAGCAAGCTGTAGGGGGGGGGGCGCAGGGACAGAAAACAAACAGGGAGCAGGAGAGGGGACCAGAAGGTAAGACAAGATGGAGGGGACAGGAGTCAGGGAGGTTGGACTGAACAGGGAGGACAGAAGTCAGGGATGTCGGTTGAGGTAGCAGGCAGAATAAAGAGGACTTACAGGGACCAGGCATGCACGCTGCAGAGCAGGGCTATAACTGGCACTGCACCAATGGAGAGACATCCAGATAAAGCGGCGTGATCCCGGGAACGAGGCGCGAAAGGATAGGCTCCTCCCAGCAACGAAGCACAGGGAAACACTGACCGCAGGACCAGGTGATAAATACAACTCTGCACAGCAGAGTTAAAACTGAATCATGACAGACGATAACAGATTCAGGAGGAAAAACAAGAGCAGGAACGAAGCTACAAAACAACAGGGGTAAACTCCAAAACTGCAGCAAGCAATGAGCACAACTAAAGCACAACTTTCACCAGAGAGTCTGGGGCACCGCACCTCACTGACCAACACAGAATAAACTATAGCTGGCATGGGTAGAAGGATTCCAGCAGAATAAATAGGAGGGGAGCAAATGTAATAGGCCTCTCCATAACATGTGATTAAAGGAGAAAGATGACTAGCAGGTATTAACTCTTCCTAGCCTGCCTATGAATCCGCACACAGAAGGTCCAAGCCTGAATCTGTTTGTGTTCATCCCAGACACCAGAGAAACCATTGGGCAGAGTGTCAGAATCTGCAGAGACTAATGTCACCATGACAGTCGGCAAAGTTTGTGCAAAACTCTGTGTGACACCAAAATTGCAGAGTCCAGACCTCCTCTGATAACATGAGCACTATCACTGTGCCTGCCGGAATTGCCAAGTAGCTGTAGCCGTACATCAGTAAGTACAATGCCGAGTGTCGAATGGAGCGGTGCAAAGTCACCACCACTGGACTCTGAAGCAAAAGTGTTCCGTCCAGTGATGGTTCACACTGCTCTATCTGGTGTCTGACTTTGGTGATTCCAGGAGAACGTTACCCACCTGACTACATTGTGCTGTACAGTTTTATTCAGGAGGATAATAATATGGTGTTGTTTTTCAGGGGTTGACCTCAGCCGCTTACTGAAATTAAATCTTAATACTTCAGCACAAGACATTTTGGACCATTGTAGCTTCCAACGTTGTGTGAACAGTTTGGGGAAGGCCGTGTTCTGTTCGCTGTGACTGTGGCTAGTGCACGAGATCCATAAAGACAGGGTTGGGGAGTTTCAGGAATAATTTGACTAGCTGCAGAGCCTGGACCTCAAACCTTTGGAATGATCTAGAATGGAGACACACAGCTCTGGCAAAAATTAAGAGACCACTGCAAAATTGACAGTTTTTCTGATTTTTCTCTTAACCCCTTCACCCCCGGCCACTAAAACACCCTAATGACCGGGCCATTTTTTGCAATTCTGACCAGTGTCACTTTGACAGGTTATAACTCTGGAACGCTTCAACGGATCCTGGTGATTCTGAGATTGTTTTTTCGTGACATATTGTACTTCATGTCAGTGGTAAATGTAAACCGATAATTTTTGCGTTTATTTGTGAAAATTTAGGAAATTTTGCAAAAAGTTTGAAAATTTCGCAATTTTCAAACTTTTAAAATTTATGCCCATAAATCTGAGAGATATGTCACACATAATAGTTACTAAATAACATTTCCCACTTGTGTACTTTACATCAGCACAATTTTCGAAACAAATTTTTTTTTCGTTAGGAAGTTAGAAGGGGTCAAAGGTCATCAGCGATTTCTCATTTTTCCAACAAAATTTAGAAAATAATTTTTTTAGGGACCACATCACATTTGAAGTGACTTTGAGAGGCCGAGGTGACAGAAAATACCCAAAAGTGACCCCCATTCTAAAAACTGCACCCCTCACACTGCTCAAAACCACATCCAAGAAGTTTATTAACCCTTTAGGTGCTTCACAGGAACCAAAGCAATGTGGAAGGAAAAAATGAAAATTTTACTTTTTAACACAAAAATGTTACTTTAGCCATAAAATTTTCATTTTCACAAGGGAGAAAAGAGAAAGTGCACCCTACAATTTATAGTGCAATTTCTCCTGAGTACGCTGATACCCCATATGTGGTAAAAATCAATTGTTTGTGCGCATGGCAGAGGTCGAAAGGGAAGGAGCGCCATTTGAATTTTTGAACGCAAAATTAGCTGCACTCATTAGTGGACGCCATGTCGGGTTTGAAGACCCCCTGAGGTGCCTAAACAGTGGAGCTCCCCCACAAGTGACCCCATTTTGGAAACTAGAACCCTCAAATAATTTTTCTAGATGTTTGGTGAGCACTTTGAACACCTGGGGCTTCACAGAAGTTTATAACGTTGAGCCGTGAAAAGAAAAAAATTTTTTTTTACCACAAAACTGTTGCTTCAACTAGGTAGCTTTTTTTTCCACAAGGGTATCAGGAAAAAATGCACCATAAAATGTATTGTGCATTTTCTCCTGAGTACGCAGATACCTCATATGTGGTGGAAATCAAATGTTTGGACACACGGCAGTGCTCGGAAGGCAAGGAGCGCCATTTGAATTTTTGAGTGCAAAATTAGCTGCACTCATTAGCAGACGCCATGTCGGGTTTGAAGACCCCCTGAGGTGCCTAAAACAATGGAGCTCCCCCACAAGTGACCCCATTTTGGAAACTAGAACCCTCAAGGAGTTTATCTAGATCAGGGGTGGGCAATTAATTTTCCCATGGGGCCGCATGAGAAATTGTGATTGGTTTAGAGGGCCGGACTAATATAATTACCTCAGTTCTACCCAATATACTACATCACTACACCTTCTCCATATACTACACCTGTAATAAACTACACCACTACACCCCTATATACTACACCTGTATTATACTACACTCCCTCCGTATACCTGTAATATACTACACCCCCATATACACCTGTATTATACTACACCACTATATAATACACCTCCGATATACTACATCATTACACCCCTATATACTACACCTGTAATATAGTACACCTCCATATAGCACACCTGTAATATACTACACCTCCATATAGCACACTTGTAATATACTACACCTCCATATAGCACACCTGTAATATACTACACCTCCATATAGCACACCTGTAATATACTACACCTCCATATAGCACACCTGTAATATACTACATCACTACACCACTATATAGCACACCTGTAACATACTACAACTCCATATGGTACACCTGTAATATACTACATCACTACACCCCTATATACACCTGTAATATACTACATCACTACACCCCATATACTACACCTGTAATATACTACACCTCCATATAGCACACCTGTAATATACTACACCTCCATATAGCACACCTGTAATATACTACACCTCCATATAGCAAACCTGTAATATACTACATCACTACACCCCTATATAGCACACCTGTAATATACTACGCCTCCATATAGTACACCTGTAATATACTACGCCTCCATATAGTACACCTGTAATATACTACACCTCCATATAGCACACCTGTAATATACTATACCTCCATATAGCACACCTGTAATATACTACACCTCCATATAGTACACCTGTAATATACTACACTCCTATATAGCACACCTGTAATATACTACACCCCTATATAGCACACCTGTAATATACTACACCCCTATATAGCACACCTGTAATATACTACACCTCCATATAGCACACCTGTAATATACTACATCACTACACCCCTATATAGCACACCTGTAATATACTACGCCTCCATATAGTACACCTGTAATATACTACACCTCCATATAGCACACCTGTAATATACTACACCTCCATATAGCACACCTGTAATATACTACACCTCCATATAGCACACCTGTAATATACTACACCTCCATATAGCACACCTGTAATATACTACATCACTACACCCCTATATAGCACACCTGTAATATACTACGCCTCCATATAGTACACCTGTAATATACTACACCTCCATATAGCACACCTGTAATATACTACACCTCCATATAGCACACCTGTAATATACTACACCTCCATATAGTACACCTGTAATATACTACACCTCCATATAGCACACCTGTAATATACTACACCTCCATATAGCACACCTGTAATATACTACACCTCCATATAGCACACCTGTAATATACTACACCTCCATATAGCACACCTGTAATATACTACATCACTATACCCCCATATACTACACCACTAGCCTGCACCCCCATATCACACACACTACACCCCCATATGTCACACACCATGCCCACATATCTCACCCTGCCTGTACCCCAACTTACCCCTCTCAAACACTCTGCACCCTTCACATCCTTCTGTCAGTCTGCAGCCCTCATATCCCACTCACCCTGCAGCCCCCCTCCCCCTCATGTCCCCTCTTTTCTCATTACCAGTCATCATGTGTCCACATCTCCTTCAGCATTCAGCATGTCTTGCTTTCTGCCCGGCATCCTGTGTCTCCTCCCACAGTCACATGGGCGTGACATCGTCGCAGGTCCTGCAGCATGAATTATTCCGTCTGCTGTGCTGCTTCTTCTCCTGCCCGGCGGGAACTTTTGAAATGACACACGCAGCGCAGTACTGACAGCGTCAGAGCGCGCGTGTGTCACTGACAATTAGTGCCGGCAGGGAACAGAGGAAAGACGCCTGCGTTCCGCTGCCTGCACTGACTGTGCGGACCTGCACAGGATCTCTTCCTGCTCGGCACGCTGCAGCCCGGCTCCACTGCACCGGCTGAAGACGGGCGGGCCGGTCACAGAGAGCAGGCGGGCCGGATGTGGCCCGCGGGCCGCCCCTTGCCCAGGTCTGATCTAGATGTTTAGCGAGCCCCAAGGGGCTCCACAGAAGTTGATAATGTTGAGCCATGAATACAATTTTTTTTTCACCACAAAACTTGAACCAGGTAGCTTTTTTTTCCACAAGGGTATCAGGAAAAAAATGCACCATAAAACGTATTGTGCAATTTCTCCTGAGTACGCAGATACCTCATATGTGGTGGAAAGTAATTGTTTGGGCGCATGGCAGGGCTCAGAAGAGAAGGAGCGCCATTTGACAGCAAAATTGGTTGGAATCATTAGCGGACGCCATGTCACGTTTAGAGACCCCCTATGGTGCCTAAACAGTAGAGCTTCCCCACAAATTACCCCATTTCGGAACTAGACCCCTCAAGGAATTTATCTAGATGTTTGGTGAGCCCCTTGTACCTCCAGGGGCTCCACAGAAGTTGATAACGTTGAACCGTGAAAATTATTATTTTTTTTTAACCACAAAATTTTTGTATCAACCAGGTAGCTTTTTTTTTTACAACGGTATCAGGAAAAAATGTACCATAAAACATATTGTGCAATTCTTCCTGAGTACGTAGATACCTCACATGTGGTGGAAATAAATTGTTTGGGCACATGGTGGGGTTCAGAAGAGAAGGAACGCCATTTAACTTTTCAAACGCACAGACACGGTGCACTGATCGGCCGCTGCAGGATGCACGGTCGGATGAGATACAAAAAGCGTTGGGGATACGGAAAAAAAAAGGTCACGCCAAAAATTGAGCAGGGATGCCGATCAGTTATGTGCATCCCTGATCAGCGCTCGGCGGGATGCACTGACGGATGCGATACAAAAAGCATCGCGAATACGGAAAAAAGTCACGCCAAAAACTGACCACGGATGCAGATCCGTTATGTGCATCCCTGATCAGCGCTCGGCGGGACGCACGGACGGACGCGATACAAAAAGCGTCGCGAATACGGAAAAAAGTCACGCCAAAAATTGAGCAGGGATGCCGATCCGTTATGTGCATCCCTGATCAGCGCTTGTCGGGACGCACGGACGGACGCGATACAAAAAGCGTCGCGAATACGGAAAAAAGTCACGCCAAAAATTGAGCAGGGATGTCGATCCGTTATGTGCATCGCTGATCAGCGCTCGGCGGGACGCACGGACGGATGCGATACAAAAAGCATCGCGAATACGGAAAAAAGTCACGCCAAAAACTGACCACGGATGCAGATCCGTTATCTGCATCCCTGATCAGCGCTCGGCGGGACGCACGGACGGACGCGATACAAAAAGCGTCGCGAATACAGAAAAAAGTCACGCCAAAAATTGAGCAGGGATGCCGATCCGTTATGTGCATCCCTGATCAGCGCTTGTCGGGACGCACGGACGGATGCGATACAAAAAGCATCGCGAATACGGAAAAAAGTCACGCCAAAAATTGAGCAGGGATGTCGATCCGTTATGTGCATCGCTGATCAGCGCTCGGCGGGACGCACGGACGGATGAGATACAAAAAGCATCGCGAATACGGAAAAAAGTCACGCCAAAAACTGACCACGGATGCAGATCCGTTATGTGCATCCCTGATCAGCGCTCGGCGGGACGCACGGACGGACGCGATACAAAAAGCGTCGCGAATACGGAAAAAAGTCACGCCAAAAATTGAGCAGGGATGCAGATCCGTTATGTGCATCCCTGATCAGCGCTTGTCGGGACGCACGGACGAATGCGATACAAAAAGCATCGCGAATACGGAAAAAAGTCACGCCAAAAACTGACCACGGATGCAGATCCGTTATCTGCATCCCTGATCAGCGCTTGGCGGGACGCACGGACGGATGAAGTGTAAAAATGGACAGGATACAAGAAAAAAAAAAGTTATACTCACAGTACCAAGAGGATCACTGACCAGAAGAGCTGCAGAGGAACAAGAAGGCAGTGAGATAGAGAGCTTTACACCAGCAGCAGGCAGGACGTTGGAAAGATCAGCAGAAGGACCCAGCGATGGAGGCAGATGTGATCGGGCCAGTGAAGACCTCGGATGACCCGTGAAGGCAGGTAAGAGGACGTCGGGGGTTGGGGGGGCACAGGGGGATGGGGAGAGGGAGAGCAGAGGGGGCGGAGAAGCAAAGGCAGAAGGAAGGAACCTTGGAAGCAGAATAGAGATGACAGAGGAGGCAGGCAGATCGCATGGGTAGCAGATCGGGATGCCGGGGGGCAGATCGGGGCGTAGGGGGGCAGATCGGGGGGGGCACGGGCAGGGACCTTCATGGGAGCGTGCAGGGGCCTTCACGGGAGCGCGCAGGGGCCTTCACGGGAGCGCGCAGGGAGCGGAATACTTACCATTGGAGCAGGAGCGGCGGTAACATCAGAGGCGGCGGCAGCAGCAGCGGTGGCGTGGTACCAAAAGTACCAGCCACTCCACGCTGCAGACATGTTGGGGGAGGGTCCCCAGACCAGGACAGGCCTGGGGAGGGCGGCCACCCGCAGATCAGACCGCCCCACTGCACACTGATTGGAGCGATTGCGCGTCATAGCACGATCGCTCCAATCAGTGCTGCAGGGGCTGGGGGCGACATGTTGGAGATCCATCTATGATCTGCTGTAGCTGCTACAATAATTCATAGCAGGATCTCATAGTATCGCACTAATTCGGGCATTATTTTTGCCGAAATTAGTGCGAACGATGTGGTTGGCGGTTCAGATTTGAATAGCCAATCACATCGATTGCCTATGGGGGGTGGCGATGCCACCCTCCCTGGGGTGAAGCAAAGGTCCCCTGCTGTAAGAAACAGCAGGGGACATCATTTGAAAGCCGTTGCTATGGCCACGGCAATCAAATGAAGTTTAGGCCGTAAAATTACGTCCCTGGTCGTTAAGTCACGTTAAAATAGGACGTAATTTTACTGCCCGCGGTCGTGAAGGGGTTAATAGGTATATTTTTGAGTAAAATGTAAATAGTTTTTTTATTCTATAAACTACTGACGTCTCCAAATTTCCAAGCAAAAAATTTTGTATTTATTTTCTGAAAATGAGAAATTGTCAAAGTAACAAAACAATGCATTTATTTCAGACCTCAAATAATGCAAAGAAAACAAGTTCATAATCATTTAGAAACAGCAATACTAATGTTATAACTCAGGAAGAGTTCAGAAGTCTCAGAGATGGGAAACATTGCCTGAGCAGAAGGAAGCAACTGTTTTTCCAGGATAACCTTGTATGTGGCTTGATTCATACGTCCTTCGCAAAGATGAAAAACAGTTGCTTCCTTCTGCTCAGGCAATGTTCCCCAACTCTGAGGACTGGTTTTCCAGCAGGACAATGCGCCATGCTACACAGCTGGGTCAATCAATGTGTGGATGAAGGACCACCACATCAAAACCCTGTCATGGCCAGCCCAATCTCCAGACCTGATCCCCATCGAAAACCTCTGGAATGTAATCAAGAGGAGGATGGATAGTCACAAGCCATCAAAGAACTGCTTCAATTTTTGCACCAGGAGTGGCATAAGGTCACCCAATAGCAGTGTGAAAGACTGGTGGAAAGCGACGCATGAAAGCTGTGATTAAAAATCATGGTTATTCCACAAAATATTGATTTCTGAACTATTACTGAGTTAAAACATTATTAGTATTGTTATTTCTAAATGATTATGAACTTGTTTTCTTTGCATTACTTGAGGTCTGAAAGCAATGCCTTTTTTTTAATTTTGACCATTTCTCATTTTCAGAAAATAAATACAAATTGTATTGCTTGGAAATTCAGAGACATCTTGTCTGTAGTGTATAGAATAAGAGAGCAATTTACATTTCACTGAAAAATATACCTAGAGAGAAATCAGAAAAACTGAGCATTTTGCAATGATCTCTCAACTTCTGCCAGAGCTGTGTGTATGTAATATTATATATATATATATATATATATACAGTGCCTACAAGTAGTATTCAACCCCCTGCAGATTTATCAGGTTTACACATTCGGAATTAACTTGGCATTGTGACATTTGGACTGTAGATCAGCCTGGAAGTGTGAAATGCACTGCAGCAAAAAAGAATGTTATTTCTTTTTTTTTTTTTTTTTTAAATTGTGAAAAGTTTATTCAGAGGGTCATTTATTATTCAACCCCTCAAACCACCAGAATTCTGTTTGGTTCCCCTAAAGTATTAAGAAGTATTTCAGGCACAAAGAACAATGAGCTTCACATGTTTGGATTAATTATCTCTTTTTCCAGTCTTTTCTGACTAATTAAGACCCTCCCCAAACTTGTGAACAGCACTCATACATGGTCAACATGTGAAAGACAAAGGAGCATTCCAAGGCCATCAGAGACAAGATCGTGGAGGGTCACAAGGCTAGCAAGGGGTACAAAACCCTTTCCAAGGAGTTGGGCCTACCTGTCTCCACTGTTGGGAGCATCATCCGGAAGTGGAAGGCTTATGGAACTACTGTTAGCCTTCCACGGCCTGGACAGCCTTTGAAAGTTTCCTCCCGTGCCGAGGCCAGGCTTGTCTAAAGAGTCAAGGCTAACCCAAGGACAACAAGGAAGGAGCTCCGGGAAGATCTCATGGCAGTGGGGACATTGGTTTCAGTCAATACGATAAGTAACGTACTCCACCGCAATGGTCTCCGTTCCAGACGAGCCCGTAAGGTACCTTTACTTTCAAAGCGTCATGTCAAGGCTCGTCTACAGTTTGCTCATGATCACTTGGAGGACTCTGAGACAGACTGGTTCAAGGTTCTCTGGTCTGATGAGACCAAGATCGAGATCTTTGGTGCCAACCACACACGTGACGTTTGGAGACTGGATGGCACTGCATACGACCCCAAGAATACCTTCCCTACAGTCAAGCATGGTGGTGGCAGCATCATGCTGTGGGTCTGTTTCTCAGCCAAGGGGCCTGGCCATCTAGTCCGTATCCATGGGAAGATGGATAGCACGGCCTACCTGGAGATTTTGGCCAAGAACCTCCGCTCTTCCATCAAGGATCTTAAGATGGGTCGTCATTTCATCTTCCAACAAGACAACGACCCAAAGCACACAGCCAAGAAAACCAAGGCCTGGTTCAAGAGGGAAAAAATCAAGGTGTTGCAGTGGCCTAGTCAGTCTCCTGACCTTAACCCAATTGAAAACTTGTGGAAGGAGCTCAAGATTAAAGTCCACATGAGACACCCAAAGAACCTAGATAACTTGGAGAAGATCTGCATGGAGGAGTGGGCCAAGATAACTCCAGAGACCTGTGCCGGCCTGATCAGGTCTTATAAAAGACGATTATTAGCTGTAATTGCAAACAAGGGTTATTCCACAAAATATTAAACTTAGGGGTTGAATAATAATTGACCCACACTTTTATGTTGAAAATTTATTAAAATTTAACTGAGCAACATAACTTGTTGGTTTGTAAGATTTATGCATCTGTTAATAAATCCTGCTCTTGTTTGAAGTTTGCAGGCTCTAACTTATTTGCATCTTATCAAACCTGCTAAATCTGCAGGGGGTTGAATACTACTTGTAGGCACTGTATATATATATATATATACAGTACAGACCAAAGGTTTGGACACACCTTATCATTCAAAGAGTTTTCTTTATTTTCAGGACTCTGAAAATTGTAGATTCACATTGAAAGCATCAAAACTATGAGTTAAAACATGTGGGATGAAATACTTAAAAAAGTGTGAAACAACTGAAAATATGTCTTATATTCTAGGTTCTTCAAAGTAGCCACCTTTTGCTTTCATTACTACTTTGCACACTCTTGGCATTCTTTTGATGAGCTTCAAGAGGTAGTCACCGGAAATGGTTTTCCAACAGACTTGAAGGAGTTCCCAGAGATGCTTAGCACTTGTTGGCCCTTTTGCCTTCACTCTGCGGTCCAGCTCACCTCAAACCATCTTGATTGGGTTCAGGTCTGGTGACTGTGGAGGCCAGCAAATCTGGCGTAGCACCCCATCACTCTCCTTCTTAGTCAAAAAGCCCTTACACAGCCTGGAGGTGTGTTTGGAGTCATTGTCCTGTTGAAAAATAAATGATGGTCCAACTAAACGCAAACCGGATGGAATAGCACGCCTCTGCAAGATGCTGTGGTAGCCATGCTGGTTCTGTATGCCTTCAATTTTGAATAAATCCCCAACAGTGTCACCAGCAAAGCACCCCCACACCATCACACCTCCTCCTCCATGCTTTACGGTTGGAACCAGCCATGTAGAGTCCATCCGTTCACTTTTTCTACAAAGACACGGTGCTTGGATCCAAAGATCTCAAATTTGGACTCATCAGACCAAAGCACAGGTTTCCACTGGTCTAATGTCCATTCCTTGTGTTCTTTAGCCCAAACAAGTCTCTTCTGCTTGTTGCCTGTCCTTAGCAGTGGTTTCCTAGCAGCTATTTTACCATGAAGGTCTGCTGCACAAAGTCTCCTCTTAACAGTTGTTCTAGAGATGAGAAGGTATGTCCAAACTTTTGGTCTGTACTGTATATATATAATTTTTTAAATTTATTTATTTTCATTTTTTACTGCATAGTACACAAGGATAAAGACATGTACTGAGGCACCATGTCCTCACCCAGTTAGCCAGTACCAGGGGCGGGATTCAGCTGGTTCTGGCGAACCAGTTGTTAATATAACAGCCGGTTCTCAGAACTGGCAAGAATCGGCTTCCGCGACCCGGTTCCCTGTATGCATTTGTATCGGCGTCTTTAAGGCACCAATACAAATTAATCCCCGTACCTCCGTGCACGCCGCACTTCCGGGTTCAGTGGAGTCAGTTTGCTCTCTGACCCGGTGTCTGGTGGCGTGATGACGCTGCAGAGGTCATGGCAGCGTGGTGAGATTACCTCACCACGCTGCCGCCTGTCAGCGTCAGTATGCAGAGTGCTGTGGAGGATGACGGAGAAGAGGCCGCCAGCACTTGGAGCAGGTATGCACTCTGTGAGCCGAAGATGCGACTCTGCAGGGGAGAGGAGGCTACATAGGACGGGAGCCTGCAGGGGAGAAGAGGCCACATGGGACTTGAGCCTGCAGTGGAGAGGAGGCCACATGGATGGGAGCCTGCAGGGGAGTGGAGGCCGCATGGGGTGGGAGCCTGCAGGGGAGTGGAGGCCGCATGGGGTGGGAGCCTGCAGGGGAGTGGAGGCCGCATGGGGTTGGAGCCTGCACGGGAGTGGAGGCCGCATGGGGTGGGAGCCTGCACGGGAGTGGAGGCCGCATGGGGTGGGAGCCTGCACGGGAGTGGAGGCCGCATGGGATGGGAGCCTACACAGGAGTGGAGGCCGCATGGAATCTGGGTGGGAGCCTGCAGGGGAGGGAAGGCCACATGGAATCGGGGTGGGAGCCTGCAGGGGAGTGGAGGCCGCTTGGAATCTGTATGGAATGGGATGGGATCTGTATAGGAAAGGTTGCCCATTCCAATTTGAGCAGGGTTCCTTTTGTAATAGTTTTTCTACAATGTTTGAAAATTTTCATACAATATGCCAAGTAAATAAGTGACTGAAACAACAGGTATTTGACAGGAAAGTGAAGGTATAGGAAGAGTAAGAAGGGGAAAGTTTTTATTATTAATTACTTGTATTTTGTCGTTGAGGAAAGTGCACAAAAATGAGTGTGGCTAACAAAATGGGTGTGGTTACAGAATGGAGTGTGGTTTCAAATGGGCGGGGTTTATAGAGAACCTGTTGTTAAAAATTTGAATCCCACCCCTGCCCAGTACGATACCCTCTCATAGCCCACATACAGTATTACATTCCCTACAATCTCCCACAGTGAATTTCTCACACAATTTGCCCCCACAGTACCCCCCCAACACACACACAGTATGTCGAACTCACAACAGTTCCCTGTGGCTTCACACTGACACCCACATTGTATACCTGCAGAGTCCTGCCCCCCCCCCCCTCACATGGCATGATGCCTCACCCTGACCACCACATTGTTTGCAGGGTAGTCCACCCCTGGTATGTTGCCCTCACTGTATATCACGCCACAATATGTTAGTCTTACATATTCTGACACAGGATTATGACCCTACAGCTCCTGCACAGTATTATATGCACACAGGTCCCATACAAATTTATGTCCCAACAGTTCCCTCCACAAGTAATGACTAAAAAAAACCAAATAAACAAAAAACAATTTCAGAGCTCTGACGCACAGGCTTAATGGTGGAGCAGGCAGCACATGGCTCTCTGTTACATCATTGTGTTCAGAAGTATGTGTGTCTTGAGGTTTAAGATAATATTGAAATAAAAATTCCCAGAAGAAGAGTGGCAGGGGGTGGTACCAGTTGGCACCGGGTTCCCCCAACTCATAAGCCCTATAGCGGTTGTGTTATTGGTCACTGTGTGCAGTACATCCCTGTCGTTGTAGTTTGGTTCATATTGTGTAAATATTAAAAAAATAAAATAAATGAACAAAGCAACTTGATGGCATTAGACCTCATGAGCCGGATGAGTCCTCTTACATTTATCTGTCTTATTGATGTCAAGCTTTGGGTTATTAGTTCCTTAGCAACTAAAACATTAGAAATGCTCCACAACCATAGAAAATGACATTTGAGCCTTGTATTGTAAGGACTAAGTGCTTTGTCCAAACTCTAGACCATGCTTCTGTGACGCCCTGGGCAAGCCAGGGGTCACAGGTAACTACATCACCACACCCTACACCCTGGCTAGGTACACCTAAGCTAGACCAGAAACCCTTGTTGCCTTCCTCCAGGGGCTGATGTTCACACCAGGGGGTGGGCCAGGCGGGTTGGTCCCGCCCACCGAGGAGTTCACAGTCCTGGAGGCGGGAAAAGTAAGCAGATTAGTTTGAGAGGAGTTGAGGAGTGGACAGAGATGAGTTTTGACAGTGGAAGTGAGAGGAGCAAAGTGGCAGTGGAGCAACAGTGAGACTGCGTCCGGGTGTGTGCCCCGGACAGAGACAGCAAGGTTAGCAGACGGCGGTGACCGTCTGCAGGAGTGGCTTATTGGAGTTGCCGAAAGGACCGTGGACGGGCGGTGGCCCGGTACACGAAGAGAAGTCAGCACCATTGGCAGGGGTCTTTCGGATCCCGGCAAGGCTTGGAGTCACCGTACAATTTGCCAAATCCGTCAGTGAAGGGGACCTCCTGGGTCTCCAAACAACTAAGTCCCGATTGAAGGCAACAGTCCAACCGTATGAGAGAGACACCGCCACCGCCAAGGCACCAGTTTCTCAGGGCCAGCGCCTGCGGGCAAAGAGGGGCTCCCGGGATCCCCGTATAGAGCAGCGGTGGTGTCAACCCTATCACCACAACCGTGGGTGGCGTCACAGACAAATACTAACTCCCCCACCAACACATCAAAACCCCCTTTTCACTCACGGGCGTGGAGCGCCGCTAGAGGCCCCGGGATCTGGCCCACCGCTCGAGCCACCACAGAGGAGCGGCCAGACCCGAGCAGAGGGAGAGCGCGGCGTCCCCTCCTCCGCCCGCGACACTTCAATAATTCAAAACTGCCAGGTTACGTTCAGTGACAGTATATAGCACTCATGTTTATATCGACTGCTGTACAATACATATAACTGTCTATATGTTTGCATGGGAATCTGTCACATGGAGTTTTGCAGGTTCTGACACTATGTCGAATGGTTTCTCTGGTGTCTCTGATCAACACAGGCAGACTCGTGCGTCGATCTGGTGTGTGCTCAGTCATAGTCAGGCTAGCAAGAGGCTCTGTTAGCCTGCTTGTTAGGCTCCTTTGATCGCATGTTGTGAGGCAATCACATCTGCTCCTCTCATGTTTAAGCTGGATGAAATCTTCTACCTATGCCAGCTAGAGGTTATACTGTGTTAGTCTGTGTGTTTTGGTGTCCCAGACTATCTGCAAAGTGTTTTTTGACTGGAGTGGATGTAGAGATTACCCATCGTCTTGTTGTTTTCCCCCCGCTCTTGTTTTCCTCCTCATCTTTTATTGTCTTTTACATCTGTGTGTGCGTATTGTGTGACAGAGTTTTGGTTTCCCCTCTCTGTCTATTTCTGTGGGTTTAATCTCACACCTGTCCTGGTCCCCCCTGGGGGTAGAGGAGGTTGTATAAGTTCAGAGATGCTAAGGAAGGAAACTTGGGCATCTCCACTTTTAGGGGTATCCCTGAGACTAGGGATGGCATAGAGCCTCCTAGTCTGAGGGTCAGCTTAGGGTCCTCGGTTTCCTAGTATCCCCATAGTCTTTTTGACAGAATTATTAGTAAAATATACATGAAATATGCAACATGGATTATTTTTTTGACATATCAGTGAGACAAGTATCAGTAGGGTATATGAGGTATAACTGGCGTATGTGCATCATGATCATATTACTCCTATCGAGTCAGATACATCAAATCTTTTGGCTAAATAACAGTACAGAGATACTGCCACCATGTTTTTGCTCTTTGTACAGACTAGAAAGTCCCAAGTTCCACAAAAACACCCCCTCGGATCTGACTCCCCAAAAAAACGTTGAGGGGTTTCTTGTACCTCCTAAAGGACCGGAGGGAAAGCCACAATACACGGTCAACAAGAGTGGAGGAAAGTGTACAGAAAGATACAAAAACTCAGACTGAGAAAAGTAAATAAATGTTCCTATAAAGATAGAGAGGGGAATCTAAAGAAAGTTAGGCCATGCTCACATCAGCGGTATTTTGCCGCAAAACCAGATTCGTCATAAATGCGTTTCAGTTCCATTCATTTACAATGAAATCGTGGCAAGATGCGGTGACATGAAATGCAACTGAAACGCATTGATGACAGATCTGGTTTTGCGACAAAATACCGCTGATGTGAGCGCGGCCTTACAGATAAGCGGATCAAGTAAAACCTCCCAGAAACCTAAAAGAGATGAAAGAAAAAGGTGCTGGGAAGGACGACAAACCGACTCACTGCAGGAACTAAACTGGTGTTTACCCAATTAGGTAAATGAGCCGCCCAGGGCTATGGGGTCCTCGGTCCCGGGCAGTATATGTACGGGGATGCTGTGTCACGGGTGTGTAATGGCCGTTGCCCAGTTCTGTGACCCTGGGGGGGTCACTTGAAAAGGGGTTATGTACAGGGAAGATTATAGAGTTTACGTCATGACGCCACTTGCGGGTTGCGGTTATGGTTTTGGAACCGCCACTGCACAGTCTATTGCTGCTGGAGCCGGTGGTGATGGCAGCTTGGATGATGGGCCCTCCCCAGGGGGTTGATGAAGGTGTTCGACGTGGAAAGAAGGGATACTACACGATGGGGGATGCAATACAGCTGGTGTTTACTCACAGCGGTGGTAATGCTGGTTCACTGACGACGGCTAGTTTCGACCCCTGGTCCCTTTAGTCCCAGTGCCGACGTGGTAACCTTGTGGCTTCTTTCCCCTGCACCTCTCACTGGTTTGGTGGAACTCCATGGCTTGGAGCGTTTGGGGGTCCCTTACTGTTTGTCGTCAGTCTCTGGTCCATATGGCGAGCAGTGTGAACCCTGTATGGTCAGTGTTCTGTTCTAGTCCCTGGCTCTCTCGTTACTGCTGGTGCCCCTGGATTCTTGGGTCAGTTAGGTCCTTCTGAATGGTCCCCGCACAGTGCAGGTATTTGTCAAGTAGCCTGAAGTGTTCACCTGACCTAGGGCCCTGTTCCCCGTCGGTGCTATGGTTCCAGGGGTACCTCTTTGTACGCTCCCTGGCAACCACTCTCCTTCACCAGCTAGGTCACCGCTACACGACCCCGTCTGGAGACACATCCGTTTCCTTCAACTGTCACTACGGACTGACTCACTGTTGTACTCCTCCCCCCTGGTTGTCAGCTAGTGGACTGGATCAGCTCCAGCCCCGGGTGGCCATCCATTGGGTCCCAAACTAGTCAGTCACCTCTGATTGGGAGAGGGGAACTGGGGATGTTTATGTGTTTTGATGTTACCGGCACTGGTCTTCCAGGTCCCTGGGGGTAGGCATGCATCTATGTCAGGATGCAGTACCTAATAGTGCCCTGACAGGTCTTTCATCCCATCCACCGCCATCCTTTCCCTCCTGTACGTCTCGGGGTCACGAAACCGGGCGAGGCCAGCCCTTGACAACGCAGAGGATTTGCACCCCTGGCCCGGTGACATGTTGGGTGAAAATCCCCCTCAACCCCGGGGTGTTACACATTTGTTTTACGTAGTGCAAATACACAGTGTCAAAAATATATCGTAGGAACTTAACCTAGGAAAGGAGATAATTGGAGCAATGATTGCACCTATTTTGCACATTTAGGACTTAAATTTGGACCATTTAAGGCTTTCTTCTTAAAAAAAATGTCACTTTCGCACAAATTTGAAACAATTTGCAATTTTATTTTTACAGTTTATTCACAAAAATATCTCTGTAAATCTTTAATTTGCATAAACATTAGTATAAATCCTTATTGTACAAAGATTGAGCTAACTTTGCCCGCGTTATTAGCTATTTTACGGTGTTTAAATTTGCTTTTCTAATTACCAATATCAGTGTGAGACTGAAGATCTTCTACTCACCACTGGGCAGCCAGGTTGGTAAATACATCAGTTCTCGCTGTTTCATGAAACAGTTTCAATAGTGCTGGATCAGCAGAAAAGTGAGCGAGTAAACGCAGCTCTATTTGTGAGAAATCTGAGAAGAAAAGAAAAAAACTGCAATGCAAGCATTTCGATAGAATATGTAATATTAAGACCATTTTAATTTTTCCACATAATCTTTGCTTTACCAAACATTTTAGGGACCTGATTTTGTGGCACTTAAGAAAGGGTTTTCGTCCCGCACTTTTTAGCATGGTCTTACACACAAATCACTTCCCAAAGTGTAGAAGTGTTTTCCAACTCTTTATGATCATAGTTTCAATATATTAAATTATAAATATTCACTTACATGCCTCTAGGCGTCGCCTCCTTCTCAACAATATTTACCAAATCTGTACATTCCTTTCTCAAGAACCTGAAAAAACTAGTGCATGCCCTCATCATCTCCCGCCTGGACTATTGCAATCCCCTGCTCTGTGGCCTCCCATATAACAGTCTAGCACCCCTACAGTCTATTCTAAACTACGCTGCCTGAATAATCCACCTCTACCCTCGCTACTCCCCGACCTCTCCTCTCTGTCAATCCCTTCACTGGCTTCGCATTGCCAAAAGACTCCAGTTCAAAACACTACCCATGACATACAAAGCCATCCACAACCGGTCTCCTCCCTACATCTATGACCTAGTTTCTCGGTACCTACCTGCACATACCTTCAATCCTTACAAGATCTCCTTCTCGATTGCCCCCTTATCTTCTGTTCCCACAATCGCATCCAAGATTTCTCACGTTGTTGAGGAGTGCCATTAGATCAAAAACTTAATTAACCTCTTGACAGGGGATTGTGGGAAATGTGTCAATTTGCTTTACATGAGTCAGGTTTTCAGATATAACTAAGATGGCCACCGATGACATCATAGACCCTCCCATTAGCATGGATCCACCAGATGATGACATAGACCCTCCCATCAGCACTACCATGGATCTGTCCAATGACGTCATAGATCCACCTACGATGACGCCCACCGATCAGCTCATGGACTAACACATTGTTCAACCCACTGACCAATGGACACATCCAAGTATGCTCATTGTAGAGGCGACTATGCCCCTTTCCTAGGTTTTTTAAGAGCATGTTCTTGGAATAAATCAGGCAGTTTTGGGCTGAACTCGATCGAGGAAAGATGAACATCTGACGGTGTGTCTGATCTCATTTTCCAAGCATGCACTCGATCCACACCAATTAGAATCACGCAGTAGGCAACACGAGTGAACCCTGGTTAAGTGTTTACCCTAACACCGTGCCTCCCCCATACGCTGGAACTCTCTGCCACAACATATCAGACTCTGGCCTACCTTGACGAGCTTCAAAAGGAATCTGAAGACCCACCTCTTTTGACAAGCCTACAACTTGCAGTAACCCTCAGTCCTCCATAGCACTGCCTGAACATCTCCACCCTCACCTACTCTATGCTCACTCATCCCCTGTAGACTGTGAGCCCTCGCGTGCAGGGTCCTCTGTCCTCCTGTACCAGTCTGTGCCTTGTTTTGTTTATGTTTATTGTACTTGTCCCTATTATGTATACTCCTTTTTGACATGTAAAGCACCATGGAACAAATGGTGCTATAATTAAAAATAATAAAGTTGGGTCATCATAAGTCATCTGTAACAAAAAAAAAAAAAACCTGAGCTAAATACCTTGTAAAAATCCATGAGCTCCCCTGATTCTGCCACTCTTTTCCATTTTGTGATTTGTCGCTCCGTTGCAGATATATTCACATTTGTTGCTTTTGAAGGGTATTATGTGAAATCTCTGCTAGCAGACAAACTGGTTGTTTCTTCAGTCTCATCTTGGGGCTTTAAACTCTCAGCAGAGTCTCAGACAACGCAAATGCTTCAGCTGCCGAGCTGTGATTGACAGCTTCTAAGAGGAAGGGATGAAGGTGCACATCCCCAAAGAAGATTCTGAAGAAACACCCAGGTCGACAGCAAGCAGAAATCTTACATATTACGCTCCAAAAGCAACAAATGTGAATATCTCTGCAATGCAGTGCAAAACAGAAAAGAGCAGCAGAATCAGGAGATGAACTATTTTTAAAACATTTTTTAATATATATTTATATAATATAAATAATATAGATTTTATATTCATATATATCTACTATATAAAGCTGAGTGTATGTGTGTGTGGTATGTGTGTATGTCCGCTAAAGGAATCTGCATTTACAATCGCGAAATTTTGCACAGACACTCCATGTGATTCTACGAACGTCATAGACTAAGTTTTGATGAGAAAATGTAACCCCGTGCTTTACAGTTACTCTCCAAAAAACCTGCCTCCATTACAGTCAACATTAAAGTCAATGGAGCTGGGAGCTACAGGTCATTATTAATATGAGCTGTGATTGGTTGCTATAGGCAACAAAGGACATTCATAGTGTAAAGCTGGTGTCACACTAAGCGACAGCGACAACGACGTCGCTGTTACGTCACCATTTTCGGTGACGTAACAGCGACCTTGTAAGTCGCTGTTATGATCGCTGCTTAGCTGTCAAACACAGCAGAAGCAGCGATCATAACGTCGCTACATGTGCAGAGAGCAGGGAGCCGCGCTTAGCGCTGGCTCCTTGCTCTCCTAGGTGCAGTACACATCGGGTTAATTAACCCGATGTGTGCTGCAGCTACATGTCACAGTGCAGAGAGCAAGGAGCCGCGCGCACTGCTTAGCGCTGGCTCCTTGCTCTCCTTGCTACAGTATACATCGGGTTAATTACCCGATGCATACTGCAGTCACATGTCACAGTGCAGGAGCCGGCACTGGCAGCAAGAGCGGAGGCTGGTAACCAGCGTAAACATCGGGTAACCAGGGAAAGGTCTTCCCTTGGTTACCCGATGTTTACGCTGGTTACAGCTTACCGCAGCTGCCAGTGCCGGCTCCTGATCGCTTCATTTCGTCGCTCTCTCGCTGTCACACACAGCGATGTGTGTGTCACAGCGGGAGAGTGACAACCAAAAAATGAAGCTGGACATTCAGCAACGACCGGCGACCTCACAGCAGGGGCCAGGTCGTTGCTGGATGTCACACACAGCGACAGCGACGGGACGTCGCTGCAACGTCACAGAAAATGGTGACGTAGCAGCGACGTCGTTGTCGTCGTCGTTATGTGTGACACCAGCTTAAGAAGCTTATGTGTGAGGTAATATGATATCAGTGGAGAGAAGGATAGAGAGAGACAGACAGAGAGAGAGACAGGGAAAGAGACAGAGGCAGACAGACACAGACAAGGAAAGAGATAAACAGGGAAAGAGACAGACAGGGAAATATACAGACAGAGACAGACGGACAGAGGCAGACAGGGAAAGAGACAGACAGACAAAAAGAGGCAAGAATCAATGGGAATTTCAGGCTCAACCACTTAATTTAGGTGCTTAAGGGGAAAGAAAGCCATAAATAGTATATAACCCCAGCACTCAAAATGAAGGCAAGAATTTTTTTTGTGATGCAAGTGGATTTATTGACACACTGCAAAAGTGAACCTTAACCAGAGCAACACCACCGACGTTTTGGCGTAGAGCCTTTATCAAGGTAGTTGCAGCAATGGCTAAAGCTGGAAAGCGTGGGTCACAAAAGGACGACCGAAATGCATAAAAGGAGGTAAGGTTCTTTCACAGCAGAGGCTGGGTGCGTGCCACGCACCCAGCCTATGCTGTCCTCCACGCGCCGTTACTGCAGGCTTTCACCCATCCTCCATAGTGGCACTGTCACTCCTCTGCATACGAGCACACTCTGCAATTGTGAAAGAACCTTGCCTCCTTTTATGCATTTCGGTCGTCCTTTTGTGACAAGCGCTATCCAGCTTTAACCATTGATGCAACTACCTTGAGAAAGGCTCTACGCCGAAACGTCGGTGGTGTTGCTCTGGTTAAGGTTCACTTTTGCAGTGTGTCAATAAATCCACTTGCATCACACAAAAAATTTTCTTGCCTTCATTTTGAGTGCTGGAGACAAAAAGAGGCAGACGGAAAGAGGCAGACAGAAAGGGAAAGACATATATATATATTATATATATATATATATATATATATATATATATATATATGTGAACATTTTCATAGATGACTGATGTTATCTAGCAGTGGAAATCTTGGATCATTTAATTAATATTTTTCAATATTGAATGCCCTTTGTGTACTTGAGCTGACATTAAATGTAAGTATAAACTAATTGACTCCTTGGCAAAATCCAATAATTGTGGTGACTGCAATAAATTTCAATCTAACATTGTGCAAGAAAATATTTAAGTATGTGTCGCTGCTGCCACCTAGTATGACAGAGGATTATTCACAACATAGTCATCATACTCAGCATGGAGAGAGCAATGTCACAGGGAACTTACAGGGGGCACGGGCAGCGGTCTCCTTCTTGTGGGCACTAATATTTCATGCAAATGAACACAACCATATAACTTATGTAGCCTAATTTATAGTTGAAGTTCTCTGTGTCCTGTACTGAACTATTTGTTCTCTACTCTTATTTGATTTTTTTTTATTTTAAATAGATTTGTCACCAGGTTTTACAATATAAATTGACTATATTATTCGACCTGGTGAGGCTGTTATATTTACTTTAAATGTTAGAATGGCTGAACAATGCTGATATTTAGAAGAGCATTTTAAAGGGAATCTGTCACCAGGTTTTTGCCACCTAATCTGCGAGCAGCAAAACGTAGGGGCAGAGATCCTGATTCCAGCGATGTGTCACTTACTTGGCTGCTTAGTGTAGTTTTGATAAAATAACTGATTAATCAGCGGTAGATTATCATTACAGGACTACTTGGTGTGCTAAAGGTAGTCCAGTATATTTATGAGCTCTGTATAACTGCTAGATCTGCAGCAGAGAAATCATTGATTTTATCAAAATGACAGCAAACAGCTCAGTAAGTGATACATCGCTGAAATCAGGGTCTCTGTCTGTACATCATGCTGCGCTCAGATAGGGGAGCAAAAACCTGGTGACAGATTCCCTTTAAGTATCCAACTACAGAATGAAATAGCGCATAAGTTTCAAGTGTATTCTGTCTCCCCCAATTTGGCCTGAGTGACGGCTGGAGCTTGTACTGAGCAGTGTGAGGTCTTACCAGCAGGAGAGACACTGATACTTATCCACTAGTTAATCAGGCCAGGTAGGTGGAGATTCAGAGACCGGGAAGAGAGATGCTGAGGAACATCAAATCAGGTTATGTTGCCAAAAACGTAAAAATAATTATATTCTGACCTATTTTCACAGTAAGTGCACCAGTCTCATCAGGTCTAAGAGATTTATTTAACATTGTATGTATTATATAAAGTTAAAACTGTTGACAGATCCACCTTAAGATCTCCTCATATGCAGATATACTTGAGAATTGCTCTATTGCACTTCTCTATATGTTTGCATTAATCAGCATGTGCGATCAGATCAAGAAGCTGTTTTTTGGGCTCACCTACTGAGGCCTAAAACACACTTCCGCAAAAAAAACGTGCGTGTGACACGGTACGTTTTTCGGGTCCGTGTTCCGTTTTTTTGGTGCGTTTCTCCGGTACGTATGGCATCCGTGTGATGGCGTATGCGAGCCGTGTGTACGTGTAAAATGTCCGTGTTTGTGTGTAAAATGCCCGTGTATGTGTACGTGGAATGTCCATGTGGAATGTCCGTGTGTGTGTTGCACAATGTCGTTGATACATGTCGGCTGACAGAAGACAGAGTTGTGCGATGAGAATGAACTCGGGTGAACTCCACCCGACTTCATTGTCATGCCGCGGCTCTGTCTGTGTGCCGAGTACTGATTAGCGGTCACCTGTGAAGGATTCACCAGTGACCGCTAATCCCCCGAGTGACTGAAGTGAGCAGCCCTCTCTCATACTTACCGCTCCCCGATCACCAGCACAGCGAGGAACAGCTGTGCAGAGAATACGCGGCAACAATTACTTCGAATATGCCAGCCGCTCATTAATCAATCTCGTATTCCCTGCTTTCCCCACCAACAGATGCCTGTGATTGGTTGCAGTCAGACACGCCCCCCACGCTGAGTGACAGCTGTCTCACTGCACCCAATCACAGCAGCCGGTGGGCGTGTCTATATTGTGCAGTAAAATAAATAAATAATTAAAAAAAAACTGGTGTGCGGTCCCCCCCAATTTTAATACCAGCCAGATAAAGCCATACGGCTGAAGGCTGGTATTCTCAGGATAGGGAGCCCCACGTTATGGGGAGCCCCCCAGCCTAACAATATCAGTCAGCAGCTGCCCAGAATTGCAGCATACATTATATGCGACAGTTCTGGGACTGTACCCGCCTCTTCCCAATTTGCCCTGGTGCGTTGGCAAATCGGGGTAATAAGGAGTTATTGGCAGCCCATAGCTGCCAATAAATACTAGATTAATCATGTCAGGCGTCTCCCCGAGATACCTTCCATGATTAATCTGTAAGTGACAGTAAATAAACACACATACACACACGAAAAAATCCTTTATTAGAAATAAAAAACACAAACATATACTCTGGTTCACCACTTTAATCAGCCCGAAAAAGCCCTCCATGTCCGGCGTAATCCAGGATGCTCCAGCGTCGCATGCAGCTCTGCTGCATGAAGGTGACCGGAGCTGCAGAAGACACCGCCGCTCCTGTCACCTCCACGCAGCTAATGAAGGCAATAGCGAGATCAGCTGTATTCAGCGTTGGCCGCGAGTAACCTCAGTGACAGCTCAGCTGATCGCGCTATTGCCTTCATTAGCTGCGTTGAGCTGACAGGAGCGGCGGTGTCTGCTGCAGCTCCGGTCACCTCCATGCAGCAGAGCTGGATGCGACGCTGGACCATCCTGGATTACGCCGGACATGGAGGGCTTTTTCGGGCTTATTAAAGTGGTGAACCAGGGTATATGTTTGTGTTTTTTATTTCTAATAAAGGATTTTTTCGGGTGTGTGTGTTTATTTACTGTCACTTACAGATTAATCATGGAAGGTATCTCGGGGAGACGCCTGACATGGTTAATCTAGGACTTATTGGCAGCTATGGGCTTCCAATAACTCCTTATTACCCCGATTTGCCAACGCACCAGGACAAATCGGGAAGAGCCGGGTACAGTCCCAGAACTGTCGCATATAATGTATGCGGCAATTCTGGGCGGCTGCTGACTGATATTGTTAGGCTGGGGGGCTCCCCATAACGTGGGGCTCCCCATCCTGAGAATACCAGCCTTCAGCCGTATGGCTTTATCTGGCTGGTTTTAAAATTGGGGGGGGACCGCACGCCGGTTTTTTAAATTATTTATTTATTAATTTTACTGCACAGTATAGACACGCCCACCGGCTGCTGTGATTGGGTGCAGTGAGACAGCTGTCACTCAGCGTGGGGGGCGTGTCTGACTGCAACCAATCACAGGCGTCTGTGGGTGGGGAAAGCAGGGAATACGAGATTGATTAATGAGCGGCCGGCATATTCAAAGTAATTGTTGCCGCATATTCTCTGCACAGCTGTTCCTCGCCACGCTGGTGATCGGGGAGCGGTATGAGCCGGGGGAAGAAAAAAAACGAGCGCCAATATAAGTATGACTGAGAACAGCAGAATAAAAGGTAAGTCTACTGAATTTAATTAAAAAAAATATTAAAATAAGATCGCTAGTGTAAAAACGCACACGCACGAAACGTGCTGAACACGGATATACTCCGTGTGCGGTACGTGCAGGCACGGACCCATAGACTAAAGCGGGTCCGTGCCTGCGTGCTGCCGGACAAAAACGGATATGTTGTCCGTGTAGAAAAGCGCACACACGTACTTACCTCACGGACACACGTTCCGTGCGATTTTACGTGTGTGTGCCATCTACCATAGAACAACATGGGTCTCCGTGTGTACGTGTCTCCGGTACGTGCAAATACATACCGCACACGTACAAATTGAACGGATGTGTGTTGCGGGTCTGAGATGGATTTTCTAAGCCTTAGGTCGGGGCGAGTGACACTGACTGGAGATGGTGATAAATTGGAGCTGGACCTGACTAGATATACAGGGTGGCAGATGGCCAAGCATAGCAGGAAGCATTAGATGCAGCAGAGCCAAATGTGCGGCCTTCACAGAAACAAGAGTAGAAGATGCAACAGCAGCATAGTAGCTGAGATGAGTTCATTTATAAGGTAACTAGACACAGCAGTGTTGAAGATGCGGCAGCTCCAGGAAAGTAGAGATGAGTTCACTATCAGGTACTTTGTTCCTGCAGAATTAAAAGAGTGAATGACACTTAGGGGTACTTTACACGTTGCGACATCGCTAGCAAATGCTAGTGTGGCGCCCAGGACAAGCCAGGACATCACAGGTACTACAACAACACACCCCACACCCCGGCTAGGCACACCGAAGTCAAACAAAAATCCTTGTTGCCTCCCTCCAGGGGCTGATGTCCACACCAGGGGGTTGGCCCCACCCACCGAGGAGTTCACAGTCCTGGAGGCGGGAAAAGGAGAGCAGTTCAGTTGAGAGTGCAGAGGTGTGGAGAAGTGAAGTGGCATGGAGGAGACTGACCGTGTCCGGGTGCGTGACCCGGGCACATACAGCAAGGTTGGCAGACGGTGGTGACCGTCTGCAGGAGAGGCCGATTGAAGCGAACCGTAAGGACCGGGGACGGGCGGTGGCCCGCCGGTACCGGATCGGGGAGCGAAGAGAAGCCAGCACCATTCGGCAGGGCCTACGGACCCCGACCAGGCTAGGAGTCGCCGTAAAACCGGTCAAATCCGTTAGCGAAGGGAACCTCCGGGATTTCCCAGCAGTCAAGACCCGATTGAAGGCAACAGCTCAAACTGTGAAGGGAATACAGTCACCGCCAAGGCTACAGTTCCCAGGGCCAGAGCCTGCGGGCAAAAGGGGCTCCCTCAGACTCCATCCAAGCTGGGGAGCGGGTTACCTGTGGGAAGCCACCAGAACCGAGAACATAACACAGGTGCAGGGAAAGGCAGTCACCACCAACCTACCGGGAGAAGAACAACCGCAGCCGTCTGTGGGACCCGTCCATCCAGCCGTTTGTTTTACCGGAGACTTTGCATTCGTCATTGGCTGAGTGAGTACCACCGTGCCGTGCGGCACCGCGCTGCCCCCGCGACCCTGCACCTCACCAGGCCCCGTAACCCGCCTGCCATCCCTCCCTCCCTCACCGGGCCCCGGGACAACCAACCCCCCCCACCCACAGAGGGGAGAAACAATATCCAAGCTGCTCCCTGTCACCGCTCCCGGGATCCCCGTCCAGAGCAGCGGTGGTGTCACAACCTCACCACAACCGTGGGTGGCGTCACGGACAATATCCCTAAACCAAACAACCCCCCCTTTCACTCACGGGCGAGGAGCGCCGCTCGAGTCCCCGGGATCCGGCCCACTGCTCGAGCCACCGCGCAGCCGCAGCAGCAGCCGGACCCGAGCAGTGGGTGAGCGCAGCGTCCCCTCCCCGCCGCGACACTAGCGATGCCGAGGGCGATAGCCCCCACCCCCGTCGCACATGCGATATGTAGTGCGAGCTGCTGTAGCGAACATTATCGCTACGGCAGCATCACACGCACATACCTGGTCGGCGACGTCGCTGTGACTGCCGAACAATCCCTCCTTCAAGGAGGCGGTGCGTTCGGCGTCACAGCGACGTCAACACGACGTCACTAAGCGTCCGGCCAATAGAAGTGGAGGGGCAGAGATGAGCGAGACGTAACATCCCGCCCACCTTCTCCCTTCCGCATTGCCGGTGGACGGCGGGCGCTGCAGGAACGACAAACAACATCGTACCTGCGGACGCACCGACATTATGAAAATGAACAACGTGACATAGATCAGTGATTTTTGACCGGCCCCGGATGTGTGTCACTTTCGATTTGACCCCGACGATATCGCAGTAGCGATGTTGCAACGTGCAAAGTACCCCTAAGCGGTACTTTACACGTTGCAACATCGCTACCAAAATATCGTCGGGGTCACGGTTGTTGTAACGCACATCCGGCGCCGGTAGCGACATCGCAATGTGTAAATGTAAATCCTAGGAGTGACGATGAACGAGCGCAAAACAGTCAAAAATCGCTGATCTGTGTCACGTCGTTCATTTTCATAATGTCGCTCCAGCTGTAAGTACGATGTTGTTTGTTGCTCTAGCGGCGTCACACATCCCTGTGTGTGAATCCGCTGGAACGACAAACATCTCCTTACCTGCGTCCACCGTCAATGCGGAAGGAAGGAGGTGGGCGGGACGTTACGTCCCGCTCATCTCCGCCCCTCCGCTTCTATTGGCCGGCCGCTTAGTGACGTCGTGGTGACGTCGCGGTGACGCCGAACGCACCTCCCCCTTGAAGGAGGGATTGTTCGGCAGTCACCGCGACGTCGCCGACCAGGTATGTGTGTGTGATGCTGCCGTAGCGATAATGTTCGCTACGACAGCAATCACAAGATATCGCATGTGCGACGGGGGCGGGTACTATCGCGCTGGACATCGCTAGCCGATGCTAGGGATGTTGCAACGTGTAAAGTGCCCCTAACAGTTATAGAGGCAAGATTGTTATAAAGTACTTTACTGCAGCAGAGTTGAAGGTGTCAACAACACCTGAAGTAGCAGAGATGAGTTTGGTATCAGGTAACTTGTTGCAACAGAGTTGACGATGTGAACAACATCAGAAATAGCAGGACGGAGCTGTAGCAGGATAGCAGCTTGGAGCAACTGAACTGATAAACAGATACTTGGCTTAAAGGGGATGTCCACTACTTGAACAACCCCTATTCATTCCCGTTGTTCGTCCCCGTAAAAATAAATAGGCCTATACTCCCCTTCGGTACGGCCATGGTTCCAGCGATGTCTGAAGTTGCGTTTCCGAAGAAAGAATTGCTTTATCACCCATTTACAGTGACTAAGAAATTACAAGCTGAGGATTTCCCTCCCGGCATTTCAATAATGGAGTGGAAAAACTTGCTGTTTTGCCTGTCCCAAAGCTGCTTCAATGAAACGGAGAGAGACACTGCTATTAGAAAATAAAAAAGTCTTCTGGCAGCTGTGTATGTGGACCAAAGTCATTGTATATTGCTGGATAACCAGCAGTTTACTAAAGGAAAAGGAGTTCTGACTGAGGTAGCAGTTAGCATTGGAGGAGATGGAAGAAAGGGGTTAATCCGCGCTGCCAGAAGAAGATCACTGAAGATCGATGGGGATTAAAACATCTGATTTTATTGTTCTACGCGTTTCGGCGCTATCAAACCCCTTCTTCAGGAACAAAATCAATAATGTACATTCAGAAGTAGCAGTGTCATGATCCAGGCCGGCTTTTCCTTGCTGCTGGTTACACCAAGCTCTGGGCTGGTCATGTAAGGGGTTAAATCCCTTGCCTCGTTCTGGATCCCAAGACGCTATATATTGCCTCTCTACCTTTGGCTCAGTGCCAGTGATATTTCTGCCTTGCAGTGTGTATACTGGCTCTGGTGAGTGTTCCTGATCTGTTCTGCCGCCCTGCTACTGTGTCCTGACTTTGACCCTCCCCCGTTTGTCTGCTGTCCCGGTCCCTGTCTTCCTCCTCCTGTCTGTTGTTTGTGTTTCCCTCTGCATACCTGATCTCCCGGCTTCTGACTCGGTTCTGCTTTCTGAATTTGATATTGATCCTCCCTTTGCAGTGACTCGACTTTCCTGGCTAGACCCTGACTGTTTGACTACTCTTTTGTCCCCTGGTGATTCGCCTGTTAACATTGCTGAAGTTACTCTGCTATACTTCAGCTGCCTTTCCGTTACAGTGTTTCTTTGTCTCTCCTTCACTACTCTGCTGCCACTTAGTGGGGATTATGCTGTACTGCGTCTAACTAGCCTTTGTACAGCGTGACAAGCAGTAAGGATGATCGGCTACAGGACTGCCAAGAGCAAGAGGACTTGGATCCTGACAGTGCTACTGCTGCCGTATCTTCAGCCTCATCAGAAGAGAAGTTTAATTTTGAAAAGTATTTGGATGGCATGGAGCAGCAAAGTGTTGCCGCAGGGAAAAAGCTTCCATTCCCATAGCAAACAGATTGAAGCAAAATTTTTCACTTGCTCTCAAAGAAGACGAAGACTTCTACATCATCAAAACTGACTGTGCATGAGGCAATTCCTTTATACCCGGAAATGTTTAAAGATGTTTCCCATGCGGTCACCACTTTGCCACCAACTCAAGTTAGTGTAGAGAGGTTGTTCTCTAGCCTTAAAATAATGAGGTCAGATTTGAGGTCATCAATGAAGGAGGACCTGATGAGGGCGATACTATTTCTCAGAACAAATTCATAGATTGAACAAATGTTATTCCATACATTTTTGTTGAAAACTGTATTTTTTCCCACTTTCTGCATAGTGTATTGTATTTACAATTTAGTACAGTTGTTTTGTGTTCTAAAGTTGTATTCCAATAAATATATTTTATGTTCTATCTAAATATCTTGATAATTGTATCATAATAATGATTAAAAGTCTGATGTTACCATTGTACTACAGAAAATATATCACAAATATGAGTCATGTATGAGGGAGTCGGAGTCAGGGAAATTGAGGAGTCAGAGTCAGAGTTGGAGGTTTGGCTTACCGAATCCACAGCACTGGTTTCCAGTAAATATATTGTTGTGAAAAATATAATTAATACAAATCCAAAATGATGGCACAGATACCCAGCATACTGATGAACTTACCTGCGGCAAGAAATGAATGATCTTTGGAGGACACAAACATGGATCGTGGGTTAATAGTTATTGTTTCACTGGTTTTCCCTTTCAATGAAAAATTAATATTGATTTATTCATGGAAAGTTAGCAGTTTAATCATTAACCCAAAAAAGCTGCTATAACTGATATCAAGAATAAGACAATTTCGGCAGATTACTAAGGCCCAGGGGACACTCACTGTGAGTGGAAGAAAGGCGATTCCGGCAGCTAAATAGGAAAGGGTTCTTTACAGTTAGAGCAGTCAGACTGTGGAATACCCTACCACAAGAGGTAGTAATGGCAGATACTATAATAAGTTTTAAAATAGGGCTGGATGATTTCCTCAGTACACACAACATTGTTGGTTATAGATGATTTTGTGACAAAATGTATAATTGGTGGAGAAAGGTTGAACTAGATGGACCGGGGTCTTTTTTCAGCCTATGTAACATGTGTTGCCTCCCGAATCCTGTCTCCAGCACGTCATACTGCATAATTAGAGTAGGACCCAGGTAAGAGTTACATTTTGACGTGGTATCTGGGCATAAGTAAATTTGGCCACCGTCATTTGCTAAGTAACTCTTTTTTTTTAAAAAAAAAATCATGTTGTCTTGGCAGTAATGCATATTCACCATCTACATTCTTGTTTTTTCTCCTTCCCTTTACTTGAGTAAAACTTATTTTGGATACTGCATATACACATAATAGAGGTGGGCTTTTCAGATCAGGACAGGCAAGCCATTGGACAAGAGCAAGAGAAATGCATTCTGGGAACTGAGTGGAAAGAAAGCTCCAGCTCCTATAGTGCTGCCGGAATGCTGAGGAAGTAAATCATTCACTCAAAAAAAAAAAAAAAGTGAATAGCAAGTTACAAAGTATGAGAATTGGCACAGTTACTAAAGCAGTTTTATCTTGCTGTGTCAGATGTGGGCAGCCTCAGACTTTTCATAAAGTTGGTAATACAGTATCTATGAAAAACAAAGCTACCAGAATGTGGCACAATACCGACAAGAAGCGCAATGAAAAATGTGACTTTTCCAAAAATTAAATGTGGCTGAATCCCAGGTCTGACCCCATTGAAAGCAATAAGTAAAACTAGTGGCTATAGAGATGCTTTATGGATATGGTTCTTATACTTGTGCCTTTTACAACTTCACGTCTATCCCAAATAATTGCCACATTATTATTATTATTATTATTATTATTATTATTATTATTATTATTATGCAGTTCCCAGTTATTAAAATACTATGTAAAAAATGATTTTCTGACATAAAAATATAAACATTTTGGACCCAACTTATTAAAATTTCCATTTTGCACTCCGGTCTTAAAGGTGTTTTCCCAGGAATAAAGTTGATATTAATCAATAGATCTTAGAATAATAATCATTTCTACAATTGGATGTGTTCATATAAAATGTTCCTGTGCTGAGATAATCTTATATATGTGTCCCTGCTGTGTACTGTGTAATGGCCGTGTCTGACCGCACAGGGATGTGGTCTGATCATACCACAGCTACTAGGCCAGAGAGGAAGCAAAGAGTATACAGATATGACAGCACGAGATCATAGAGGATTCCTTCTGTGAGGTAGAACATTTCTCCGCCTGTTTTTATAAAATGTTTTACCTCAAAGAAAGAATAATTTGTTGTCCTGTGCTGTAATGTCTGTATACTCTTCTGCATCCTCCCTGGCCCATGAGCTGTGGTATGATCAGACCATGTCCCTGTACGGTCAGACACGGCCATTACACAGCACACAGCACGGGCACATTTATAAGATTATATACCACTATAATGCTACTCCAGTGAATAACTAGAGTAGCATTTCTGGCATAAAATGCACAAGTATTTTTGATCGACAGCGGGCGCGCTCACACCCAGTCCCTCTCCGGCTCTATCTTAGGCCTCTTTTACACGTCCGTGCCTCCGGTACGTGTTTGACAGTTTTCTCACGTACCGGAGACACGTACACACGTTGACATATGTTTTCCTAAGGTTTCAGGCACACGTAAGTATCTACGCACGGCGCGTGTGTCCAATCCATACTTACGTGTGCCCATGTGCTCCACACGCCCAACATGTCCATTTTCTCTCCGGCATGACGGGTGTCACACGGAATGCAAACGTGTCACACGTAACACACACACGGACCACATGGATGTGTTCCATGTGACACGCACAGGAGAGAAGCCATGTGTCTATTAAAAAAAAACAAAAAAAAAACTGTACTCACCTGTCTCTGCCGCTGCTGTCACTTGCTGCCAACCGCCGCTCATTATGCTCATTTAATATTCACTTCACTGCGTCCGAAAGCAGCAGCAGCGGGCAGTCGGCAGGACCGGAGACCATAGATCAGCACCACGGACAGCGACGCCAGGGACAGGTGAGCAGAAAGTTTCCGTTCTCCGTGTGTTATCACAGATAACACACGGGGAACACACGTAGGTCATAAACACGGCTCACGGAGGGCAAAACGCACCTCTGACACGTTCGTGAAAAACGTGCGTGGTTTTTAATGGACGTGTGAAAGAGGCCTTAGTTCCACTCATTTTAGAGCCAAGTCAAATTGGCAAAAAAATGGCAAAAGACTCAAAATTTTGCCCATTGCCTAGAAAATTTGTGACTTTCCAGAGCCTTTACGCCAGTTTTCTGCCATAAAAGCTTGACTGAATCTGCTCCATCGAGTTTAATGTTTCTTTAACCAAAATCCGTTTGGTTACCTTGTAAGTGCTGCTGCTTCTCAAACTGAACTGAAAACTTTGAAACTCCTTGGATGTTCTACGACACAAAGATATAAATTACAGATAATGTAATAACATAAATATATGGTATCATAATATTAGAATGGAGAAAGAAGCTACTTAGGTTTCCCTCACATCAGCGGTATTTTGCCGCAAAACCGCATCCATCACAAATGTGTTTCAGTTCCATTCATTTCCAATGGACTTGCAGCAAGATGTGATCACATTCGGTTGCGTGCGTCATACACAACCACATGTGACCGTATCTTGCCGTGGTTCCATAGGAAATGAATGGAACTGAAATGCATTTTAGACAGATCCGGTTTTGCGGCAAAATACCGCTGATGTGAGAGAAGCCTTAGAGATGAAATTCGCACTTGCCAAGTTTGTCAAATATTTATAAAAAAAATAAATAAATTTGCATTGAATAAATTTCCAGCAAAAAAGCCACTAATTGCCTAGAAAATGATAGTATGGTAAGAAAAAGAGAGGATAAATAGAGCTGCAAAGTCTTCAAATCCACAGGCATCTGCAAATTTCACCTCAAAGTTGATCCTCAGCAGATCGATCCGGTAATCTTTACATCTACTGTAAGGGCTGTATGCGCACGTTGCGTAATTTCATGCATTTACGCTACATATTGCACTGCAGCATAAATGCATGCGTCCTGCGTCCCCTGGACAATCTATGTAGATTGTGCATAATCCGTGCGCATGTTGCTTTTGTGAACGCAGCGATCTGGGTGCTAAAATGTTGACCCAAATCTGTGCGTTCAAATATGCAGCATGTCAATTAATTCATGTGCTTTGGAGGCAGCTCCCACTCTGTCTATGGCTGGTTTCAGACGTCCGTGCTTTAGGCACGTGTGACATCCGTATTTTACACGGATGTCACACGTACCCATGTTACCCTATTGTGCACTCTCACACGGCCGTGTTTTCACACGGACCATGGGTCCCCGCTATTTCACACGGAGATGTGCCCGTTTTTTCTCCAGCAGCACGGGTGTCACAGGGACCGCACATTGATGTGATCTGTGTGACATCAGTGTGACACGTACCGAAGAAAACACGGGTTTTTAAAAGAAGGGAATTTTGTTTACTTACCGTAAATTCCTTTTCTTCTAGCTCCTATTGGGAGACCCAGACAATTGGGTGTATAGCTTCTGCCTCCGGAGGCCACACAAAGTATTACACTTTAAAAAGTGTAACCCCTCCCCTCTGCTATACACCCTCCCGTGCATCACGGGCTCCTCAGTTTTGGTGCAAAAGCAGGAAGGAGGAAACTTATAAATTGGTCTAAGGTAAATTCAATCCGAAGGATGTTCGGAGAACTGAAACCATGAACCAAAAGAACAATTCAACATGAACAACATGTGTACACAAAAGAACAACAGCCCGAAGGGAACAGGGGCGGGTGCTGGGTCTCCCAATAGGAGCTAGAAGAAAAGGAATTTACGGTAAGTAAACAAAATTCCCTTCTTCTTTGTCGCTCCATTGGGAGACCCAGACAATTGGGACGTCCAAAAGCAATCCCTGGGTGGGTAAAAGAATACCTCGATAAAAAGAGCCGAAAAACGGCCCCCTCTTACATGTGGGCGACCGCCGCCTGAAGGACTCGCCTACCTAGGCTGGCATCTGCCGAAGCATAGGCATGCACCTGATAGTGTTTCGTGAAAGTGTGCAGACTCGACCAGGTAGCCGCCTGACACACCTGCTGAGCCGTAGCCTGGTGCCGCAATGCCCAGGATGCACCCACGGCTCTGGTAGAATGGGCCTTCAGCCCTGAAGGAATCGGAAGCCCAGAAGAACGGTAGGCTTCAAGAATCGGTTCCTTGATCCACCGAGCCAAGGTTGACTTGGAAGCCTGCGACCCCTTACGCTGGCCAGCGACAAGGACAAAGAGCGCATCCGAACGGCGCAGGGGCGCCGTGCGAGAAATGTAGAGCCGGAGTGCTCTCACGAGATCTAACAAGTGCAAATCCTTTTCACATTGGTGAACTGGATGAGGGCAAAAGGAAGGTAAGGAGATATCCTGATTGAGATGAAAAGGGAATACCACCTTAGGGAGAAATTCCGGGACCGGACGCAGAACCACCTTATCCTGGTGAAACACCAGGAAGGGGGCTTTGCATGACAGCGCTGCTAGCTCAGACACTCTCCGAAGTGATGTGACTGCCACTAGAAAGGCCACCTTCTGCGAAAGGCGTGATAGAGAGATATCCCGCATCGGCTCGAAAGGTGGTTTCTGAAGAGCCGTTAGCACCCTGTTAAGATCCCAGGGTTCCAGCGGACGCTTGTAAGGTGGGACTATGTGGCAAACTCCCTGCAGGAACGTGCGGACCTGCGGAAGCCTGGCTAGACGCTTTTGAAAAAACACGGAAAGCGCCGATACTTGTCCCTTGAGAGAGCCGAGAGACAAACCCTTATCCATTCCGGATTGAAGGAAAGAAAGAAAAGTGGGTAAGGCAAACGGCCAGGGGGTAAAACCCCGATCAGAGCACCAGGATAAGAAGATCCTCCAAGCCCTGTGATAGATCTTGGCGGACGTTGGTTTCCTGGCTTGTCTCATAGTGGCAATGACATCTTGAGATAATCCTGAGGACGCTAGGAGCCAGGACTCAATGGTCACACAGTCAGGTTGAGGGCCGCAGAATTCAGATGGAAAAATGGCCCTTGAGACAGCAAGTCTGGTCGGTCTGGGAGTGCCCACGGTTGACCCACCGTGAGGTGCCACAGATCCGGGTACCACGACCTCCTTGGCCAGTCTGGAGCGACGAGGATGGCGCGGCGGCAGTCGGACCTGATCTTGCGCAACACTCTGGGCAGCAGTGCCAGAGGAGGAAATACATAAGGCAGTCGAAACTGCGACCAATCCTGAACTAATGCGTCCGCCGCCAGAGCTCTGTGATCTTGAGACCGTGCCATGAATGCCGGGACTTTGTTGTTGTGCCGAGACGCCATGAGGTTGACGTCCGGCGTTCCCCAGCGGCAACAGATCTCTTGAAACACGTCCGGGTGAAGAGACCATTCCCCTGCGTCCATGCCCTGGCGACTGAGAAAGTCTGCTTCCCAGTTTTCTACGCCCGGGATGTGAACTGCGGAGATCGTGGAGGCTGTGGCTTCCGCCCACAGCAGAATCCGCCGAACTTCTTGGAAGGCCTGACGACTGCGTGTGCCACCCTGGTGGTTGATGTACGCGACCACCGTGGCGTTGTCCGACTGTATGCGGATCTGTCTGCCCTCCAGCCACCGATGGAACGCCTTTAGGGCTAGATACACTGCCCTTATCTCCAGAACATTGATCTGAAGGGAGGACTCTGTCGGAGTCCAGGTTCCCTGAGCCCTGTGGTGGAGGAAGACCGCTCCCCACCCTGACAGACTCGCGTCCGTCGTGACCACAGCCCAGGATGGGGGCAGGAATGATTTTCCCTTCGACAAGGAAGTGGGAAGAAGCCACCACTGAAGAGAGGTTTTGGCTGCCAGTGAAAGAGAGACGTTCCTGTCTAGGGACGTCGACCTCCTGTCCCATTTGCGGAGAATGTCCCATTGAAGTGGACGCAGATGAAACTGCGCAAAGGGAACTGCCTCCATTGCTGCCACCATCTTCCCTAGGAAGTGCATGAGGCGCCTCAAGGGGTGTGACTGGGTCCGAAGGAGAGAGTGCACCCCTGTCTGCAGCGAACGCTGTTTGTCCAGCGGAAGCTTCACTATCGCTGAGAGAGTATGAAACTCCATCCCGAGGTAAGTCAGTGATTGGGTCGGTGTCAATTCTGACTTTGGGAAATTGATGATCCACCCAAACCTCTGGAGAGTCTCCAGAGCAATGGTCAGGCTGTGTTGACATGCCACCCGGGAGGGTGCCTTGACTAGGAGATCGTCTAAGTAAGGGATCACCGAGTGGCCCTGAGAGTGTAGGACCGACACCACGGATGCCATGATCTTGGTGAAGACCCGTGGGGCTGTCGCCAGGCCGAAAGGCAGTGCCACAAACTGAAGGTGTTCATCCCCGATGGCGAAACGCAGGAAGCGTTGATGCTCTGGTGCAATCGGCACATGGAGATAAGCATCCCTGATGTCGATTGAGGCTAGGAAGTCTCCTTGGGACATCGAGGCGATGACAGAACGGAGAGATTCCATCCGGAACCGTCTGGTTCTCACGTGTCTGTTGAGCAGTTTGAGGTCCAGAACGGGGCGGAATGATCCGTCCTTTTTTGGCACCACGAACAAGTTGGAGTAAAAACCGCGACCACGTTCTTGAATGGGAACGGGAATCACAACTCCTTCTGCCTTCAGAGTGTTCACCGCCTGAAAAAGTGCATCGGCTCGCTCGGGGGGCGGAGATGTTCTGAAGAAATGAGTCGGAGGACGAGAGCTGAGCTCTATCCTGTAACCGTGCGACAGAATGTCTCTCACCCATCGGTCTTGGACATGTGGCCACCAGGCGTCGCAAAAGCGGGAGAGCCTGCCACCGACCGAGGATGCGGTTTGGGGAGGCCGAAAGTCATGAGGAGGCCGCCTTGGAGGCGGTTCCTCCGGCGGTCTTTGGAGGACGTGACTTAGACCGCCATGCAGAAGAGTTCCTCTGGCCCTTCTCTGACCTGTTGGACGTGGAGGATTGGGACCTGGCTGAGGGCCGAAAGGACCGAAACCTCGATTGAATTTTTCGTTGCTGAGGTTTGTTTGGTTTGGACTGGGGTAAGGACGAGTCCTTTCCCTTGGATTGTTTAATAATTTCATCCAATTGCTCGCCAAACAAACGGTCGCCAGAAAATGGCAAACCGGTTAAGAACTTCTTGGAAGCAGAGTCTGCCTTCCATTCGCGTAGCCACATGGCCCTGCGGACTGCCACCGAATTGGCAGACGCTACCGCTGTACGGCTCGCTGAGTCCAGGACGGCGTTCATGGCGTAGGACGAAAAGGCCGATGCCTGAGAAGTCAAAGACACAACTTGCGGAGCAGAGGTACGTGTGACTGCATTAATCTCAGACAGACAAGCTGAGATAGCTTGGAGTGCCCACACGGCTGGAAAGGCCGGAGCAAAAGACGCGCCTATGGCTTCATAGATGGATTTCATCAGGAGCTCTATTTGCCTGTCAGTGGCATCCTTGAGCGATGAACCATCTGCCACTGATACTACGGATCTAGCCGCCAGTCTAGAGACTGGAGGATCCACCTTGGGACACTGAGCCCAACCCTTAACTACGTCAGGGGGGAAGGGGTAACGTGTGTCATTAAGGCGCTTAGTAAAGCGCTTGTCCGGAAATGCTCTGTGCTTCTGGACAGCATCTCTGAAGTTAGAGTGATCGAAAAACGCACTCCGTGTACGTTTGGGAAACCTAAACTGGTGTTTCTCCTGCTGTGAAGCCGACTCCTCTATAGGTGGAGTTGGGGGAGAAAGATCTAGCACCTCGTTGATGGACGCTATAAGGTCATTTACTATGGCGTCCCCTTCAGGTGTATCAAGATTGAGAGCAACGTCAGGATCAGAGCCCTGAGCTGCGACCTCCGCCTCATCCTCCAGAGAGTCCTCATGCTGCGACCCCGAACAGCGTGATGAAGCCGGGGAAGGTTCCCAGCGAGCCCGCTTAGCCGGTCTGGGACTGCGGTCCGTGTCGGAGTCCTCCCCGTGGGACCTAGGTGTCACCCCAGGAGCACTCTGCTGCACCGACCGAGAGGGGCCTGGGGGCGATGAGCTCACAGTGCCCGGGGCCTGTGTGACCGATCTGGACTGCAAGGCTTCTAGTATCTTAGCAGACCATCTGTCCATAGACTGAGCCATGGATTGTGAAAGCGACTCAGAGAGTTTCTCAGCCAAAACTGCAACCTCTGTCCCTGCCACCTGGACAGTGGAAGCCGGCGGTTCTACCTGAGCCGAGGGTCCCACCAGTGCCCGAGGCTCCGGCTGAGTGAGTGCCACAGGGGCCGAGCATTGCACACAGTGAGGGTAGGTGGAACCTGCAGATAACATAGCCGCACAAGAGGTACAGGTTGCAAAATAAGCCTGTGCCTTGGCACCCTTGCTCTTTGCGGACGACATGCTGTAGTCTCCTCTGAGAGTGATCACTGAGGGTATATAGCCAAAAGCAAAACAATGCGGCCGAACAGAGAAAATGTATACAAATATATATATATATATATATACACTTCGGCACCCAAGGGGGGCCAGCACCGGGTAACCGGTGTGGCTTACCGACCGCCCAAAGCGGTTGTGTGTCCACCAGATTCCCTGCCTGGGCCTCCCAGAGCGGTAGAGCTCGTTCTGAAATCCTCCACTGCCAGAAGTGATTGTAAATATGGCTGCCAGAGTTCTCAGGGGAGGAGGGAGCTGTGGGCGTGACTAATAAAGTGCGGGAATCTGGTGCCCCACAGTGCTCAGTGAGGGGGGAGGAGAACACCTAAGTATGCTCCAGCCCTCACTGCCGACGTCCAGTCGACCGTCCCGCCCTTACCCCTGACTGGTAGGCCCGGGGGCGGGAGTTATGGTACTAGGCCGCAGAAGCTGGGGACTAAATTTAATAACGCGGCCGGCAAACAGGCGCGGTCGGCGCGGTAGTCCCAGTCGTCACAAAAAAACAGCAGCCGCTGCAGCGTCTGTAACACAGGCGCTCCATGCACCGTCCCCAAGAGGACACAGAGTACCTTATAGATGCAGGGCCTGTCTCTGATGATACTCAGTCTCCTGTCCATCAGATTCCCCCAGGGGCTGCGGAGGGAGCCCGGTCCCAGTGAATGGTGACCGGTTAGGATCCCACTTCTCCCAGAGCCTCTAAGGGATGGGGAAGGAAAAACGGCATGTGGCTCCAGCCTTTGTACCCGCAATGGGTACCTCAACCTTAACAGCACCGCCGACTTAGTGGGGTGAGAAGGGAGCATGCCGGGGGCCCTGTTAGGGCCCTCTTTTCTTCCATCCGATACAATCAGCAGCTGCTGCTGACTAAAATGGGAGCTTGAGTGAATGTGTGCCTCCTTCAACACAAAGCATAAAACTGAGGAGCCCGTGATGCACGGGAGGGTGTATAGGCAGAGGGGAGGGGTTACACTTTTTAAAGTGTAATACTTTGTGTGGCCTCCGGAGGCAGAAGCTATACACCCAATTGTCTGGGTCTCCCAATGGAGCGACAAAGAAAAAAAGATTTTCTATAGTTACCTGTATCCAGCGATGTTGTCTCCGGCTCTGCTGCGTCCCACTCCCGACCCCCACTCATTATTTTCATTGATTATTCACCGCGTTGAGCAGCTGAGAGCAGGAGACCGCACCGCCGACGACAGCACCGCCGAGGACAGCATTGCTGGGGACATCGCTAGTGATAGGTGAGTATCCTGCCATCAGTGTGTGCAGGGACGTCCAGGAGGTCATCGGATTTCCCAATGAACTCTGATGACCTCCTGATGACACCCCTGCGTCAACTGCGCTACAGCGAGTGTCACGATGGTGACTTCCAGGGGTTCATGAGAGTTCATTGGGAACCCTGATGAGTCCCTGGATGTCACTGCACAAACTGCTCTATACTCACCTGTCACTGGCGATGTCCTCGGCGCCTCTGTCCTCGGCTGTGCTGTACCCAGCCTGTCCCCACGATGCTCCGGCTTCCAAATCCTCGGGCATTGAATAATCAATGAAAATAATGAGCGGGGATCAGGAGCGGGAGGCAGCAGAGCCGGAGACAACAGCACTGGATACAGGTAAATATAGAACATCTTTTCATTACAGAGACACATGTTTTACCCGGTACGTGTCACACGTATGCAAACACGGATGTCACACGTGTGACACACGCGTGACACACGTGTAACACATGTATGACACACGTATGACCATAACCATGCATGTGACTGGTACCTAATTCAACACGGACGTCTGAAACCAGCCTATGGGAGAGGCAGCATCCCGAGCGCATGAAATCGGCATCTAATCTGCTAAAACACTGCATCCATTACAGTGTTTCTGCAGCGATTTCAAGCGCACATGTGCTGTCAAATCGCTGCAGAAATTTCAGCATGTACGTGCGCACAAGCCCTAAGGGTACTTTTGCACTTGCGCATAGCTTCTGATGCAAGAGCATCAGAAGTGATATGTTACTGACCCACTGCTTCAAGCCTCAGCCAAGGGTCATGCAAGCATCATCGCAAGATCGCATCACAGCTGTGGAGAAGATGGAGGGAGCACTTTCTCCCATCTCCTCCGCTGTCTGTCTCTGCGTACATCGCACTGCACTCGTATTACATGCGAGGGCACTGCGATGTTTCACACGCTCCCATAGACTTGTATGGGGGTGCGTGAGCTGAGACTCGCTGCCAAACGTAGCATGCTGCAATTCATTCCGCATGCTGATACTGCCCCATAGTTTTGCACTGGTTATCGGATCGCACTCGCACATGAAAATCACAAGTGGAACAGTACCCTAAAACTAATGTGTGGCAGACTAATTGTCTTTGTTGATACCATTATTATGGGGTTACGCAATCACATCAGTTTTGAACTGCAACATATTTCCTGTGGCATCACATTGTGACTTGCTGCAACTGCAAAATGAAGTCACAAATATTTCCCAAAATATTGGATTTTTTTTATTGCTTGTTGCAAGTTGTCATAGACTTTAATGCAAGTCACATGTAACTGCAACTTAGCAGACTTGCCTGAGATTTGACTGCGGGGGTTTTAGGCTTGGTCTACATCGACAAGTATGATGCGATAACATATTTCATAATTATCTCTGTAACTTGCCTGTCGCTTTATGTCAGATGACTAATTTAAAGCTGTGATTTTGCTGCAAAAAATAAAAAACGTAAAATCACAGATAAGTTGCAGTCACATGCAGGTCTGCACTGAAGTCTCAGGCTATGTGCGCACGTCGCGTAAAAACATGCAGTTACGCTGCGCTTTGTAGCGCAGCGTAACTGCATGCGTCCTGCATCCCCTGCACAGTCTATGGAGACTGTGCAGGGGCCGTGCGCACGTGGCGTTTAAGAGCGCAGCGCTTCGGCTACTGCCGAAGCGCTGCGCAAAAAGAAGTGACATGTCACTTCTTTCCTGCGCTTTGCCGGCAGCTCCTGCTCTGTCTATGGCAGGAGCTGCAGGCAGAGCGCATGGAATCGGCGCTCACTACGGACATTTCTGCAGCGATCTAAAGCGCACATGTGCTCTTCAGATCGCTGCAGAAATTTCTGCAGGGCTTGTACGCAACGTGCGCACATAGCCTAAAGCAGGCTTTACACGCTACGATATCGTTAATGAATTATCGTCGGGGTCACGGTGTTTGTGACGCACATCCGGCGTCATTAACGATATCGCAGCGTGTAACACTTATGAGCGACCTTAAATGATCGCAAAAGCAGTCAAAATCGTTTGCCGCGGAGAGGTCGTCCTGAAACAAAAAATCGTTTTCTGTTTATTAACAATGTTGTTCCTCGTTCCTGCGGCACCACACATCGCTATGTGTGACACCGCAGGAGCGAGGAACATCTCCTTACCTGCCTCCACCGGCAATGAGGAAGGAAGGAGGTGGGCGGGATGTTTACGTCCCGCTCATCTCTGCCCCTCCGCTTCTATTGGACGCCTGCCGTGTGACGTCGCTGTGACGCCGAACGAACCGCCCCCTTAGAAAGGAGGTGGTTCGCTGGCCAGAGCGACGTTGCAGAGCATGTATGTGCGTGTGACGCTGCCATAGCGATAATGTTCGCTACGACAGCGATCACCACATATCGGCTGTACGACGGGGGCGGGTGTTATCGCGCTCGACATCGCCAGCAAATGCTAGCGATGTCGCAGCGTGTAAAGCCCGCTTAAGGCTAAGTTCACACACGGCATCTTTTATTGCATTTTTGGTGCATTTTTGAGGTAACAAAGATGCACCTAAATGCATGCATTTCCTTCCCCCAGCAAAGTCTATGAGATTTCTATTTTGCGGTCCACACTGGGCATCTTTTTTTGTCGGCGTCTTGGCTGCGTTTTTGTAGATGCAGCATGTCAATTCTTTTTGCGTTTTTCCAGTGTTTTTGAGCCCTTCTGGTCAAAAGATTTGACTTAAAAAAACACATTGTGCACAACGCGGTAAAAACGTGTCAAAAACGCACGCATATAGACTTGTATGGGTGCGAGTGATCCGAGACTTGCAGACAAGCGCAACATGCTCCAATTTCTTCCTCAATCTGATTAGGGCTGAGGAAAAACTCCCAGATCTGAGCTGCAGCATTGTCCTACATGGGGCCGAGTGCAATGCCAGATTTTCTCACATTTCACTTGGGCGAGTCATAGTCAGTGTGTCTAGTCTAAGGCTAGGGCCCCACTTTGCGTTCATCTACTTGCAGTTCTTAACGCACGTTTTGGGCTTAATTGATTTGACCAAAGTTGCCTTTTTCAGAAATTTAGCGCTGAAAACGCATGCGTATTTACCGCGTTTTAGATGCGTTTTCAGCGCTTTTTACCTGCTTTTCCACCTGCGTTTTGATAGATGCGTTTTGAACAGCAAGACACTGCTGAATAAAGTTTAAATAGTCAAACTCAATGAAAATATTGGAATAAAAAGAAACAAATATTTTTGTATAAATATTGAAAAGATTTGGTGGAGGTTCCATCATGCTTTGGGGCTGTGTGGCCAATGCCGGCACTGGGAATCTTGTTAAAGTTGAGGGTCGCATGGATTCAACTCAGTATCAGCAGATTCTTGACAATAATGTGTAAGAATCAGTGACAAAGTTGAAGTTACGCAGGGGATAGATATTTCAGCAAGACAATGATCCAAAACACCGCTCCAAATCTACTCAGGTATTCATGCAGAGGAACAATTACAATGTTCTGGAATGGCCATCCCAGTCCCCAGACCTGAATATCATTGAACATCTGTGGGATGATGTGAAGCGTGCTGTCCATGCTCGGCGACCATCAAACTTAACTGAACTGGAATTGTTTTGTAAACAGGAATGGTCAAATCTACCTTCATCCAGGGTCCAGGAACTCATTTTAAAGCTACAGGAAGCGACTAGAGGCTGTGATTTTTGCAAAAGGAGGATCTACAAAATATTAATGTCACTTTTATGTTGAGGTGCCCATACTTTTGCACCGGTCCAATTTTGTTTAAATGCGGATTGCACATTTTCTGTTAGTACAATAAACCTCATTTCAATCCAGAAATATTACTCAGTCCATCAGTTATTAGATATATGAAACTGAAATAGCTGCTGCAGAAAACCAAATTGTTATAAAGAAAAAAGGTTAACATTAATAGGGGTGCCCAAACTTTTTCATATGACTGTATTCCTGTTGAGGAGATAGTCAGCGGACAAAGATAGCAATGAGGACGAATAGCTGTGAGAAAGTAGATGAGAACCTTTTTTTTTTTTTTTTTTATCAGCCTTGACATGACTTTAATATAAAAATGTGTAGCTGTTAACCCCTTTAATTCTGCTATTGCTACTCATGTAAAAGTACTTTTGCTGCTGTTTACATTACTACAATGCAATTTTTTTAGAGGACTGTTTTTTCTTTACTGTGTTATGGGGCCTTATGAATGAACATAACACAAACTTACAGGATGTTTTGCAGAAAGTCTGCCGCTGACAGTGCCCGTCTGATTCCAGGTGGGAGACACACAGCCCTACAATATGACAGGAACATAAATACTTATGTTTTCATCACTCTCATTGTCAATGTGGCGTTTTTAACCTTCAGTCATTGCTGGTAGTGTCAGACTATGCCGGGCACATTCTAGTAACACTCATTTGTCAGATTTTCATATATTCCAGGAGGAATAAAGGCCCCGTTAGAGGCGTCGATTTATCTGGCGATATGTCGTCAGGGTCACGGATTCCGTGACGCACATCCGGCATCGTTCGCGACGTCGTTGCGTGTGACACCTACAGGCGACTCTGAACGATCGCAAATAGGATAAAAATCGTGGATCGTTGACACGTCGTTCATTTTTAAAAAATTGTTCGCTTTGGGGAAGCAGCCGACATATTGCTCCGTTTGACACCCTGCCAACGTCGAACAACATTCAAACGATCGCCTGGGTCCAACAATATATCGTTGATCGCTGATGCGTCGATTTTGAGATCGTTACGTGTGACAGCAAATAAACGACCAATAAGTGATACCGGCAAATCGTAAATACGATCTGGGCATGTCACGTCGCACATGCGATCGCCCGATAAATCGACGAGTGTAAAGCGGCCTTAACAGAGGAATAAGCAAGAGCAGAGATCAAAGAGATTAGATTTCTGACTCTTGAGCTGTGTATAACACTCCCACACCACTGATTAGCAGCTTTCTGTGCACATTGTATAGTGACATAGTCGCTAATTGGTGGTGGAAGTGGGGATGGACTAGGAGGCTGAAGGGCAGTTGTCCTGTAATGATAATCTCCTCTTGATAACATACTGATTGTATTGAAACAGCAAAACAGAGTGCTGTAATCATGCTCTCTTCCGCTACATCATAGCGCTCTCAGATTACATAGCAAAAACTTGGTGACAGATTCCCATTAAAAGGATGTTCCAGTCTAAAAGTGGTTGTCTATTAGTAGGACAACCCCTTCTGATTCCACTTTCCCCCAGATAAAATAAAAAAGTCTATACTCCCCTCCACTGCCGTCTCGGTTTCAGCGGTGTCCAGGCTCACGGTGCCGTGACGTCCAATCAACGCCGGCTTCTCTCTCCCCTCCTTTGGACACAGGAGCAATCAACAGGAAGTGAGCAGCAGCCACACCTCTCACTTCCTGTTCATTAACTCTTTTGTCTGAAGGCGGAGAGACAGAAGCCGGCGCTGGTTGGACAAAGGGCTTGCGTGACGTCACGTGAGCCCCGGCACTGCTGGAACCGCGCCAGCCACGGAGGCGAGTATAGAATTTTTTATTTTACTTGAGGGAAACGTGAAATCAGAAGGGGTTGTCCTAGTAGTGGACAACCCCTTTAAGCATTTAGGCGCATATTCACAACATATTCCATATGTATCTGATAAATTCAGGTCTGATTGTGTTGCCTGAGAGTTGGCAAATGCCTCCTTCCCCCTAATTTCCTTAGGAGAGGGTCAAAGGTCTCTATATACAATTGATAATGCTTAGTTGATCCCACCAATTTCATCTAGGGTATATAGGGGACAAAATTAAACACTGTAGATAAGCCATTTGTCCCTTGCCTATTTTTTTATTTTTTTATTATCCCATGTCTGAATTTTTAAATGATAAATTATACGTCTTGATCTTAAAGGGAATCTGTCACCAGTATTTTGCCACCTTATCTGAGAGTAGCATAATGTAGGGGCAGAGACCCTGATTCCAGCGATGTGTCCCTTACTGGGCTCCTTAGTGTAATTTTGATAAAATCACTGATTAATCAGCAGTAGATTATCATTACAGGACTACTTGGCGTGCTGCAGGTAGTCCAGCATATTCATGAGATCTGTATAACTAGTAGATCTGCAGAAAAGAAACCATTGATTTATCAAAATGACAGCAAACAGCTTAGTAAGTGACACATCACTGGAACCAGGGTCTCTGTCTCTACATTATGCTGCTCTCAGATGGGGGAGAAAAAAAAATGGTGACAGATTCACTTTAAGCAATGTATTCTCAATAAATATGTAAAAAAATATAAGAGAAATTTAATGATTTCAAAGGAAAAATTGAAAAACAATGAAATTAAGGAATGCTATCAATATTACCTTATTCACGTACGTGAAGAGCCCATCAACAAATGTTGACTTTATTTTTTGTATCTGTAAAAAGTATAAATATAATGTGTGTGACAAGTATATTAATCCCTTTAAATATAAGATGATATAATTAGGGATGATCGAATACCACAAATATTCGGCTTTGCGAATATTCGCCGAATAGGCGCCGCTATTCGACTATTCGCGAATATTCGATGCGCAATGTAAGTCTATGGGAAACCCGAATAACACCCAAATAAGAACTATTCGGGCTTCCCATAGACTTACATTGAGCATCGAATATTCACATAGCGGCGACCTATTCGTCGGATATTCGCGAAGGCGAATATTCTGGTATTCGATCATCCCTAAATATAATACAAAATATTTCATTGTTTAAACGGGTAAATTTAGACCATAGTAAAATAACCAATAGACATTAAAACTATGAAAAAATGTTTAGGGCAACAATAGCACACATGGGATGTATGATATATGGTGTATAAAGAAAATATCAGCGGATTTCTAGCTTCACAAGGCAAAGCTATAAGTACAGCTGTGTCTGTATTTATTGGCTCCGTGCACCCTAGGCTTCCCTTCACACGTCAGTGATTCTGGTACGTATGTACCAGAATTACAGACATATGCAGACCTATTAAAATTAATGGGTCTGAGTACACAGTGATTTTTCACCGACGTGTTTCCGTGCCGCATATGTCGCGGGCGGGGAAGGACGCCGCTGCGCTGCACTCGCTAACGCTCGGGTCCGGCGCTGCTGCGATGGCTGCTCGGTGGCTCGAGCGGTGGGCCGGATCCGGGGACTCGAGCGGCGCTCCTCCCCCGTGAGTGAAAGGGGGTAGTTTGGTTTGGGGATTTGGTCCGTGACGCCACCCACGGGTTGTGGTGAGGTTGGGCACCACCGCTGCTGGTGACGAATACTTCCAGGCCGGCTAATTATGCTCATACATATGCACCGCACAGCTGACCCGGAAATAGCTGCAGAGAGGAGACAGCAGCGGCCGGACACAGTATCGCAGGACACTTCAGCACCCCGGACAGCAGCGGTGTGGACAAGTGAGCATAAGTGTGCCTGATCTCCATGTATTATCACGGACAGCACACGGAGATCAAACATGTGCCCAAACCACAGCAAGCGAAGGGACATATGCACCTTTAACTCGTCAGTGAAAAACGTGTGTTTTTCACTGACGTGTGAAAGAGGCCTTAGGCCTGTTTCACACGTCAGTGATTCTGGGACGTTTGTGCTTTTTTTTAAACGTACCAGAATCACTGACATACGCAGACCCATTATAATGAATGGGTCTGCGCACACATCAGTGATTTTTCACTGACCATGTCTCCGTGCAGCGTACGTGTGCGTGATTGCCGCACGGAGACATGTCCATTTTTTCTGGCATCACTGATGTCCCACGGACCACGCAGTGGTGTGGTCCATGAAACACGTGCCAGAAAAAAACGTGCTTTTAAAATAAAAATCATTTTTACTCACCCGGCTTCAGCGGTGTCCTCTGCAGCCCGTGCAGCCTGCTGCTTCTGAGCTGGCTCATTACTGTCACACATATTCATGATGCACGACACAGCCGACCCGGAAGCAGCTGCTGCAGGGGTCAGCGCCGGCCGGATGCTGCACCGTGGGAGCGATCAGCACCATGGAGAGCGGGAGCGCGCACAGGTGAGTTAATCTCTAAGTGCAATCATGGGCCACGGAGAACGGAGCCCGGATTCCACTTAGACAACCCATGTGTGCCGTGATTCACAGCACACGGAGGGACATGTACGTGTTTTACACGCCAGTGAAAAACGTCAGTGTTTTTCACTGACGTGTGAAACGGGCCTTAGAGGAAGACGTATTATGGCTCCAAACTACATGCAGACATACTAAAGCCATATGACAACATGAGGCCTTACAGCCAGAGTTATAAATGTAATGCTGATTTTTGGAAAATAATTTCCCATAAGTAAAATTAGAGAAATACACTTTATGATAGTATTCCCCAGTTCCTGATCAGTCTATTTACCAGTTTTTTTCATACATGCAGTTTAAAGACTTTTTTTTTTCTCAAACGGATATTTGTGTCTTTTTTTTTCATGATACACAGGGCTTCATTTTTATGTCACTGTCATAGCCCCTTTATTTTTTTATTTTTTGGTGATTATCAGGCTATATTGGTGAAAAATCAAGAAATAAGTGTCTGTTTTTTCACAAAATTTGTTTATGAACACATAAGATCAATACAATACATTTAGAAAACTTGTTCCCTGTTCTGTAACAAATATTTTTATATATTGGACACGTTTGAGGGTTTTTTTTTTACAGGGGTGGGGCTGGTAACAACGATTTCAATTGACAAATATATTTAAAAATGTTTACCGGCTATTTTTTATGTATTTAAATTTTTATTTATTGTTCACATTGTGCGGTCTATAAGGTAATAAAAGATCTCTGGGGGACATTGAAATAATCGAAAAAAAATCATCTTATTTCCCTTGTAACTAAGGCTGATAAATTAGCCCCAGTTAAAGGGGAAATGCAGCCTCATGGCTACACAGCAGAGCTGTCTGGGTCTCCTGTGACCCAGGAGCTATTGCTCTTGTGGCGCCCTGGACTAGCCAGGGGCCACAGGTAACAACACACACACACCCCCACCCCCAGCAGGTCACAGCAGTCATCTCCAGTGAGACCTGATTTCCTCCCTCGGGTTCAGACAGACACACCAGGTGGGCAGAGTCAGGCAGATGGACACGCCCACCGAAGAGTCTAGCTGGTCTGAGGCAGGAAACAACAGAGACAAGTCCAGGCAGAGGAAGGGAGAGAAGGTGCGCAGAGTGGCAGAAGCAGACAGGGGCCTAGGTTGGAGCCTAGGACCCTCTTGTAGTCAGTTAGGCAGATGGTAGTGGCCGTCTGCAGGGGCCGGGAAGACAGTCCTGGTGGAACCGTAGGTAGCCGGGACAGGGTGGTGGCCCATCCGGTACCGAACCGGGGAGACAGCTGGAAACCGGAGCACAGGAGGAGCATATAAAGAAAGTGCAGGGAAGGACGCACACTATTAGCCTGGAGTCAGGGGAGAAACTAGAGCAGCCGGCTGCGGGACCCGTCCATCCAGCCGTTTGTTTTACCAGAGACTCCGTATACGTTATTGGCTGAGTGAGTACCACCGTGCCGTCTGCCCCCACGACCCTGCACCCCACCAAACCCTGCCATCCACTGTCCAGTCACCATCTCCAGGCCCCGGGATCACCAAAACCCCCTACCCACGGAGGGGAGAGAAACATCTCGGCTGCTCCCTGTCATCGCTCCCGGGATCCCCGTCCAGAGCAGCGGTGGTGCCCCAACCTCACCACAACCGTGGGTGGCGTCACGGACTGACTTCCCAATCCCTCAAAAACTATTCCCCTTTCACTCACGGGCGAGGAGCGCCGCTCGAGTCCCCGGATCCGGCCCACCGCTCGAGCCACCGAGCAGCAGCAGCGCCGGACCCGAGCGTGGTGAGCGCAGCGTCCCCTCTCCGCCCGCGACAACTTGGCGTCACGAACAGGATCTTACCGTTCTACCGCCTGGTAGAAGTGCGCCTTGTGTCCCGCCGGAGATGTCCGCCGAAAATTTTCAGAAGCCGACATCTTGGGCGCGAAAAGTTCCCCGCTCGAGTGTCTTCCCGAGCAGTGGAGGCGCGAAAGCCGAAGCTCCGCCCCTGAAGAGGAGGTGCCGGAAAAAGACCTACGGGGGACGGATGGCGTCTGGCCGCATGTGAACCGTGGCTGTGGAAGCAGTGACGCCAGGACTCTGCAAGTATTTGATTCCTGGAGCACCGCTGCACGAGATGTCCCGTCCGTCCGTCACCGCTGAAACCTCAGTGCCCATGCCCGTGGCCAACGCCCCGACCGACCCGTTACCCCTGTCACCGGTAGCGGAGCTCGCAGTGTCTGTGAGGGAGGGCCCAGGCCTGGGGTCCCCAGGTTTTAACTTTGTTACCGCCCTGCCACCGGCCTCGGCTTCCATCCCGGCCGCACCGCTGATGACGACGGCCCCGGCAGTCCGCCCGGCCGCAACGGAGATGACGACAGCTCCGGCAGTCCGCCCGACCGCAACGGCAGCGAAGTACCCGTTCCGGTAACAAATCTGGGCCCGTTCCTGGACTGGGGTCAAGGGGTGCTGCCCACTTCTTAGGGGCAGCATCAGGGCCAGGTTGTTTGGGTGGGTGACTGAAGGACCCGTTCCGTTGTTATTATTAAAAGTGTTTTATTGTTGTTGCAACGGTTGAAGTGATATGCCTCCCGTAAGGGAAGATTTCTGAACATGCTTGTTTATTTTCTTTTTCAGTTGTGAAAATAAAACCGGTGATGGACGGGCAGCCCGCGGACGGTCTGCATTTAACCAAGGGGGAATGTGGCGCCCTGGACTAGCCAGGGGCCACAGGTAACAACACACACACACCCCCACCCCCAGCAGGTCACAGCAGTCATCTCCAGTGAGACCTGATTTCCTCCCTCGGGTTCAGACAGACACACCAGGTGGGCAGAGTCAGGCAGATGGACACGCCCACCGAAGAGTCTAGCTGGTCTGAGGCAGGAAACAACAGAGACAAGTCCAGGCAGAGGAAGGGAGAGAAGGTGCGCAGAGTGGCAGAAGCAGACAGGGGCCTAGGTTGGAGCCTAGGACCCTCTTGTAGTCAGTTAGGCGGATGGTAGTGGCCGTCTGCAGGGGCCGGGAAGACAGTCCTGGTGGAACCGTAGGTAGCCGGGACAGGGTGGTGGCCCATCCGGTACCGAACCGGGGAGACAGCTGGAAACCGGAGCACAGGAGGAGCATATAAAGAAAGTGCAGGGAAGGACGCACACTATTAGCCTGGAGTCAGGGGAGAAACTAGAGCAGCCGGCTGCGGGACCCGTCCATCCAGCCGTTTGTTTTACCAGAGACTCCGTATACGTTATTGGCTGAGTGAGTACCACCGTGCCGTCTGCCCCCACGACCCTGCACCCCACCAAACCCTGCCATCCACTGTCCAGTCACCATCTCCAGGCCCCGGGATCACCAAAACCCCCTACCCACGGAGGGGAGAGAAACATCTCGGCTGCTCCCTGTCATCGCTCCCGGGATCCCCGTCCAGAGCAGCGGTGGTGCCCCAACCTCACCACAACCGTGGGTGGCGTCACGGACCGACTTCCCAATCCCTCAAAAACTATTCCCCTTTCACTCACGGGCGAGGAGCGCCGCTCGAGTCCCCGGATCCGGCCCACCGCTCGAGCCACCGAGCAGCAGCAGCGCCGGACCCGAGCGTGGTGAGCGCAGCGTCCCCTCTCCGCCCGCGACAACTTGGCGTCACGAACAGGATCTTACCGTTCTACCGCCTGGTAGAAGTGCGCCTTGTGTCCCGCCGGAGGTGTCCGGCCGAAAATTTTCAGAAGCCGCCATCTTGGGCGCGAAAAGTTCCCCGCTCGAGTGTCTTCCCGAGCAGTGGAGGCGCGAAAGCCGAAGCTCCGCCCCTGAAGAGGAGGTGCCGGAAAAAGACCTACGGGGGACGGATGGCGTCTGGCCGCATGTGAACCGTGGCTGTGGAAGCAGGGACGCCAGGACTCTGCAAATATTTGGTTCCTGGAGCACCGCTGCACGAGATGTCCCGTCTGTCCGTCACCGCTGAAACCTCAGTGCCCATGCCCGTGGCCAACGCCCCAACCGACCCGTTACCCCTGTCACCGGTAGCGGAGCTCGCAGCGTCTGTGAGGGAGGGCCCAGGCCTGGGGTCCCCAGGTTTTAACTTTGTTACCGCCCTGCCACCGGCCTCGGCTTCCATCCCGGCCGCACCGCTGATGACGACGGCCCCGGCAGTCCGCCCGGCCGCAACGGAGATGACGACAGCTCCGGCAGTCCGCCCGACCGCAACGGCAGCGAAGTACCCGTTCCGGTAACAAATCTGGGCCCGTTCCTGGACTGGGGTCAAGGGGTGCTGCCCACTTCTTAGGGGCAGCATCAGGTCCAGGTTGTTTGGGTGGGTGACTGAAGGACCCGTTCCGTTGTTATTATTAAAAGTGTTTTATTGTTGTTGCAACGGTTGAAGTGATATGCCTCCCGTAAGGGAAGATTTCTGAACATGCTTGTTTATTTTCTTTTTCAGTTGTGAAAATAAAACCGGTGATGGACGGGCAGCCCGCGGACGGTCTGCATTTAACCAAGGGGGAATGTGGCGCCCTGCACTAGCCAGGGGCCACAGGTAACAACACACACACACCCCCACCCCCAGCAGGTCACAGCAGTCATCTCCAGTGAGACCTGATTTCCTCCCTCGGGTTCAGACAGACACACCAGGTGGGCAGAGTCAGGCAGATGGACACGCCCACCGAAGAGTCTAGCTGGTCTGAGGCAGGAAACAACAGAGACAAGTCCAGGCAGAGGAAGGGAGAGAAGGTGCGCAGAGTGGCAGAAGCAGACAGGGGCCTAGGTTGGAGCCTAGGACCCTCTTGTAGTCAGTTAGGCGGACGGTAGTGGCCGTCTGCAGGGGCCGGGAAGACAGTCCTGGTGGAACCGTAGGTAGCCGGGACAGGGTGGTGGCCCGTCCGGTACCGAACCGGGGAGACAGCTGGAAACCGGAGCACAGGAGGAGCATATAAAGAAAGTGCAGGGAAGGACGCACACTATTAGCCTGGAGTCAGGGGAGAAACTAGAGCAGCCGGCTGCGGGACCCGTTCATCCAGCCGTTTGTTTTACCAGAGACTCCGTACACGTTATTGGCTGAGTGAGTACCACCGTGCCGTCTGCCCCCACGACCCTGCACCCCACCAAACCCTGCCATCCACTGTCCAGTCACCATCTCCAGGCCCCGGGATCACCAAAACCCCCTACCCACGGAGGGGAGAGAAACATCTCGGCTGCTCCCTGTCATCGCTCCCGGGATCCCCGTCCAGAGCAGCGGTGGTGCCCCAACCTCACCACAACCGTGGATGGCGTCACGGACCGACTTCCCAATCCCTCAAAAACTATTCCCCTTTCACTCACGGGCGAGGAGCGCCGCTCGAGTCCCCGGATCCGGCCCACCGCTTGAGCCACCGAGCAGCAGCAGCGCCGGACCCGAGTGTGGTCAGCGCAGTGTCCCCTCCCCGCCCGCGACACTCTCTCATTATACACAGCAAACCATAAACTGTGCTTTCTCTATGGGGGCTGACAGCTAGATCCCTGTTCCCACAGCTACAGGATCAGGTGTAGCTGCACTCCTATGCAGTTATATTTTAGATCATCACTACAAAGTTGGACTGCCCAAATGTTTAGAGTCTATGGATAGCCTATAAGCAATTAGATCATGTATCAAGAGAAAAAAAAAAACATCTGAAAAAAATAATCTTACTTGTCTAAATTGTAAAACAATTCCAGGCAAAGGATGCAGGTCCTTCAGTTGATTTAACTAGGATATGAATGGAGAAGGTTAAGTTCTATTGGTCACAGGCATACACAAGACTTATTTTATATTCTAACAACTATATATATATATATATATATATATATATATATATATATATATATATATATATATATGAAATTCACAGTGTATATATATATATATATATATATATGCATATACATATATACACACACACCAGTATATATATATATATATATATATATATATGTATATATTTATTTTTTTTTTTCTGCAAATTTCATTGCAACAACTCATAATGTTACTGAGTAGTGTGTATGACCCTCACATGCCTGTGTGCACTCTCGACAATGACTGGCCATGCTCTTGATGAGTCTATGGATGATGTCCTTCTCCAAGATCTGACTATGGCTGGGGCCACACGAGTGTCAGATGCGCTATGCTAATGTCCCCCGTCTCCCGCTGTGCTGCGAGTGTAAGCAGAGTGCCATGCCACTGTGATCCGATGCTGCGATTGGATCACAGCTGCGGAGGAGAGGGATGGATTAATCTCTCCATCTCCTCCATTGCCAGCTGATCCGATTATCTCACTGCACTCCGGTGTCATCTGAGTGCAGTACGATGTTGCACTTGCACCCAGAGACTTGTATGGGTGCGAGTGAATACGGATCAGATTCCATCTGCAACATACTGCAATTGTTTTTTTCGGTCCGATCAGGGCTGAGAAAATAGTCGCAGATGGGAATGGCTACATAGAGTAACATGGGTCTGAGTGGAATGCGATTTTTTTTTTTTTTAATCTCATTCCACTTGGGCCGTTTTACTTGCCGTCCTAGCCCTAAGGGCAACAATGAGCTCCTGGAAAGGTTGTGGGATTTCTTGTTGGCATATTTGCACTGATACATTATATTCCAAAGGTTCTAATTTGGATTCAGGTATGGGAATGTGTCGCCCTGGGCAAGCCAGGGGACACAGGTCACAACACCACCACACCCCACACTCCAGGTAGGCTCATCTGCTAACCAGAAATCCTTGTTGCCTTCCTCCAAGAGTCTGTTGATGCACACCAGGGGGTGGGCCAGGCGGTTGGCTCCGCCCACCAAGGAGCTCACAGCTCTGGAGGCAGGAAGTGTCAGGCAGTCTAGTCAGGGAGGAGGAAGTGGAAGGAGTGAGGAGTAGCCCAGGCAGGGGCTAGAGTAAACAACTAAGAAGTGAAAGTGGAGGAAAGAAAAGGAGTAAAGGAGGAAAGCAAGAAGTGGTGACAGAGCAGAGAGTGTGCAAAGCCTGAGAGCCCAGCTGTGTGTAGGGCTAGAACAGCAAGGTCAGCGACGGCGGTGACTGTCCGGAGGGGGACCGTTTGGAAGTTCCTGGAAGGACCCCGTTGGCTGTGTGCCCGGTGGTCTGGAGCAGTGTTCCGAAAGACAGTCAGCACCAGGGCAGGGGCCTCTCGGACCCCGGCAAGGCTAGGAGTCGCCAAATTTGCCGAATCCGTCAGTGAAGGGGACGTAGATTCCCCCAACAACCAAGTCCCGATTGAAGGCAACAGTCCAACCTGTACAACAGAGGCACCGCCACCGCCAGGGCACCAGTCTCTGAGGGCCAGCGCCTGCGGGCAAAGTGTAGTGCTCCTCCGGCCCAGCTTGAAGCCGGGGAGCGGGTTACCGGTGGGGACCCATCGCAACCATCCGTACATACAGGTGCAAGGAAGAGGGACATCACCGTCACCTACCGGGGAAGCAAAGCAGCCGTCTGTGGGACCGTCCTACCAGCCGTTTGGTTTACCGTACAAACTGTGTCCAAGTCTCAGGCTGAGTGAGTACCATAGTGCCGCAAGGCACAGCGCTGCCCCCGCGTCCCTGCGCCCACCAGGCCCTGCACCTCACAAGCCATCACCGGGCCCCGGGATCACCAACCCCTACCCACGGAGGGGCAACACAACACCTGGCTGCTCCCCATCACCATCCCCGGGATCCCCGCATTGAGCAGCGGTGGTGCTACACATCACCACAACCGTGGGTGGCGTCACGGACATTATCCCAACACCCCAAACAACCCCCTTTCACTCACGGGCGAGGAGTGCCGCTCGAGAAACCCCGGGATCCGGCCCACCGCTCGAGCCACCACTGAGCAGCTGCCGGACCCGAGCAGAAGGGGTGAGCGCGGTGTGCTGACACCCTCCTCCCCGCCCGCGACAGGAAGTGTGATGGCCGGTCAATGGCATCAATGTCTTAATCATTCTGGACCTGCCTACACTTCACCACATGAAGGTCGGCATTGACCTGCATCAGAAGGAGCCCAGGGCCAACTGCATTAGCATAAGGTCTGACAATGGCTGTGAGGATTTCATCCCGGTACCTAACAGCGATTGAGACGGTTACCTACCACATGGAGGTTTGTGTGATGCTGCAAGGATATGTCTCCCCTAAACATCACTAATCCACTAACAAACGGGTCATTCTGGATGATGTTGCAGTCAACATAACATTCAATAATGTGTCTCTGAATTCTTTCCCATTTGTGAAATGTGCTATAGTATGTGAAGAGAATGGGACACCTAAGGTGGACCTGCCAATTCTGGCGTTCTCTAGCCTCAATTCTGGGCTACATGAATGGGCTGCAGGTACAGCTTCCTGCTATATTTAGTGGCAAAGGCATGCGTAAAATGCTAAAATGCTTTTATTTCCCCCAAAGCAGGTGACATTGGTTCATATTTACTTATCCTTCCTCGACAGACTGAGACCCCCAAAGTTTAACTGATTTTTGTGTTCTACTGTGATGTTTAAGGCCATGTTCAAACGATGCATTTTTTTACAAAGTTTCCAAAATCTGTAAAAAACAGTAATTTTACTGGGAATTTGTAAAACTAAGGGGTACTTTGCACACTACGACATCGCAAGCCGATGCTTGCGATGCCGAGCGCGATAGTCCCCGCCCCCGTCGCCCAATAGAAGCGGAGGGGCGGAGATGAGCAGGACGTAAACATCCCGCCCACCTCTTTCCTTCCGCATTGCAGACGGGACGCAGGTAGGAGATGTTCCTCGCTCCTGCGGCTTCACACACAGCGATGTGTGCGGCCGCAGGAACGAGGAACAACATCGGACCGTCGCAGCAGCCAAAATAATGAAAATGACCGACACTCGGTAATCGTAGTTAAAACGATTTACACACTACGATGTCGAGAGCGACGCCGGAAGTGCGTCACTTTCGATTTGACCCAATCGACATCGCACCTGTGATGTCGTGTGTGCAAAGGGCCCTTAAGACTAATAGACACATGAACATCACATGGATCTAAAATGTGAACGATAATGGGGCAGATAAATAAGAATTGCCCTGTATTAGATGACCCCGTTAACATTGCAGTTATCTTTCTTAATGCAAATAAATTTAAAGTGAAGTTGTCAGGATGATCTTACTAAAACGAGTGGTGTGGTTGTATAGGTCCTAGTAAGACAATATAAATGATACCAGTCTTGTAGCAATCCGATGTGTGAGACCTGAGAAATTAACCTTTTCATATTACTAAATAGGATAACTGAAGTGAGCACTGATATATATTATGAGTGCAAGCCAAAAAGAAGGGAATTTTGTTTACTTACCGTAAATTCCTTTTCTTCTAGCTCCAATTGGGAGACCCAGACAATTGGGGTGTATAGCTTCTGCCTCCGGAGGCCACACAAAGTATTACACTTAAAAGTGTAAAGCCCCTCCCCTTCTGCCTATACACCCCCCGTGCCTCATGGGCTCCTCAGTTTTGGCGCAAAAGCAAGAAGGAGGAAAAGTTATAAATTGGTTTAAAGTAAATTCAGTCCGAAGAAATTTCGGAGAACTGAAACCATTGAACATGAACAACATGTGTACACAAAGAACAACAGCCTGAAGGGAACAGGGGCGGGTGCTGGGTCTCCCAATTGGAGCTAGAAGAAAAGGAATTTACGGTAAGTAAACAAAATTCCCTTCTTCTTTGTCGCTCCATTGGGAGACCCAGACAATTGGGACGTCCAAAAGCAGTCCCTGGGTGGGTAAAGTAAAACCTCGAAATAGAGCCGTAAAACGGCCCCTTCCTACAGGTGGGCAACCGCAGCCTGAAGGACTCGCCTACCTAGGCTGGCATCTGCCGAAGCATAGGTATGCACCTGATAGTGTTTCGTGAAAGTGTGCAGGCTCGACCAGGTAGCTGCCTGACACACCTGCTGAGCCGTAGCCTGGTGCCGCAAAGCCCAGGACGCACCCACGGCTCTGGTAGAATGGGCCCTTAGCCCTGAGGGAACCGGAAGCCCAGAAGATCGGTAAGCTTCGAGAATAGGTTCCTTGATCCACCGAGCCAGGGTTGATTTGGTAGCCTGTGACCCTTTACGCTGGCCAGCGACAAGGACAAAGAGTGCATCCGAGCGGCGCAGGGGCGCCGTACGAGAAATGTAGAGTCTGAGTGCTCTCACCAGATCTAACAAGTGCAAATCCCTTTCACATTGGTGAACTGGATGAGGACAAAAAGAGGGTAAGGCGATATCCTGATTGAGATGAAAGGGGGATACCACCTTAGGGAGAAATTCCGGAACCGGACGCAGAACCACCTTGTCCTGGTGAAACACCAGGAAAGGGGCTTTGCATGACAGCGCTGCTAGCTCAGACACTCTCCGAAGTGATGTGACTGCTACTAGGAAGGCCACTTTCTGCGAAAGGCGTGAGAGAGGAATATCCCTCATTGGCTCGAAAGGTGGTTTCTGAAGAGCCATCAGCACCCTGTTCAGATCCCAGGGTTCTAACGGCCGCTTGTAAGGAGGGACTATGTGACAAACCCCCTGCAGGAACGTGCGTACCTGTGGAAGTCTGGCTAGGCGCTTCTGAAAGAACACAGAGAGCGCTGAGACTTGTCCCTTAAGGGAGCCGAGCGACAAACCTTTTTCCAATCCGGATTGAAGGAAGGAAAGAAAAGTGGGCAAGGCAAATGGCCAGGGAGAAAAACCCTGATCAGAGCACCAAGATAAGAATATCCTCCACGTCCTGTGGTAGATCTTGGCGGACGTTGGTTTCTTAGCCTGTCTCATAGTGGCAATGACCTCTTGAGATAACCCTGAAGACGCTAGGATCCAGGACTCAATGGCCACACAGTCAGGTTGAGGGCCGCAGAATTCAGATGGAAAAACGGTCCTTGAGACAGCAAGTCTGGTCGGTCTGGTAGTGCCCACGGTTGGCCCACCGTGAGATGCCACAGATCCGGGTACCACGACCTCCTCGGCCAGTCTGGAGCGACGAGGATGGCGCGGCGGCAGTCGGACCTGATCTTGCGTAACACTCTGGGCAACAGTGCCAGAGGAGGAAACACATAAGGGAGTTGAAACTGCGACCAATCCTGAACTAAAGCGTCTGCCGCCAGAGCTCTGTGATCTTGAGACCGTGCCATGAATGTCGGGACCTTGTGGTTGTGCCGGGACGCCATTAGGTCGACGTCCGGCATCCCCCAGCGGCAACAGATCTCCTGAAACACGTCCGGGTGAAGGGACCATTCCCCTGCGTCCATGCCCTGGCGACTGAGAAAGTCTGCTTCCCAGTTTTCTACGCCCGGGATGTGAACTGCGGATATGGTGGAGGCTGTGGCTTCCACCCATAGCAGAATCCGCCGGACTTCCTGGAAGGCTTGCTGACTGCGTGTTCCGCCTTGGTGGTTGATGTATGCCACCGCTGTGGAGTTGTCCGACTGAATTCGGATCTGCTTGCCTTCCAGCCACGGCTGGAACGCCTTTAGGGCAAGATACACTGCCCTTATCTCCAGAACATTGATCTGAAGGGAGGACTCTGGCTGAGTCCAAGTACCCTAATCCCTGTGGTGGAGAAAGACCGCTCCCCACCCTGACAGGCTCGCGTCCGTCGTGACCACAGCCCAGGATGGGGGCAGGAAGGATTTCCCCTTCGACAGAGAAGTGGGAAGAAGCCACCACTGAAGGGAAGCCTTGGCTGCCCGAGAAAGGGAGACGTTCCTGTCGAGGGACGTCGACTTCCTGTCCCATTTGCGGAGAATGTCCCATTGAAGTGGACGCAGATGAAACTGCGCAAAAGGAACTGCCTCCATTGCTGCTACCATCTTCTCTAGGAAGTGCATGAGGCGCCGCAAGGGGTGTGACTGGCCTTGAAGGAGAGATTGCACCCCTGTCTGTAGTGAACGCTGTTTGTCCAGCGGAAGCTTCACTATCGCTGAGAGAGTATGAAACTCCATGCCAAGATATGTCAGTGATTGGGCCGGTGTCAGATTTGACTTTGGAAAATTGATGATCCACCCGAAACTCTGGAGAGTCTCTAGAGCAATGCTCAGGCTGTGTTGGCATGCCACTTGAGAGGGTGCCTTGACAAGCAGATCGTCTAAGTAAGGGATCACCGAGTGTCCCTGAGAGGGCAGAACTGCTACTACTGTTGCCATGACCTTGGTGAAGATCCGTGGGGCTGTCGCCAAGCCGAAAGGCAGTGCCACGAACTGAAGGTGTTCGTCCCCTATGGCGAAACGCAGGAAGCGCTGATGCTCTTGAGCAATCGGTACGTGGAGATAAGCATCTTTGATGTCGATTGATGCTAGGAAATCTCCTTGGGACATTGAGGCGATGACAGAGCGGAGCGATTCCATCCGGAACCGCCTGGTTTTTACATGTTTGTTGAGCAGTTTTAGGTCCAGAACAGGACGGAAGGATCCGTCCTTTTTCGGCACCACGAACAAGTTGGAGTAAAAACCATGACCCTGTTGCTGAAAAGGAACAGGGATCACCACTCCTTCTGCCTTCAGAGTGCATACCGCCTGAAGAAGAGCATCGGCTCGCTCGGGGGGCGGAGATGTTCTGAAGAACCGAGTCGGAGGACGAGAGTTGAACTCTATCCTGTAACCGTGAGACAGAATGTCTCTCACCCAACGGTCTTTTACCTGTGGCAGCCAGGCGTCGCAAAAGCGGGAAAGCCTGCCACCGACCGAGGATGCGGTGTGAGGAGGCCGAATGTCATGAGGAGGCCGCTTTGGGAGCGGTTCCCCCGGCGGTCTTTTTAGGACGTGACTTAGACCGCCATGAATCGGAGTTCCTCTGATCCTTCTGAGGCCTTTTGGACGAGGAGAATTGAGACCTGCCCGCGGACCGAAAGGACCGAAACCTCGATTGTACCTTCCGTGGTTGAGGTCTGTTTGGTTTGGACTGGGGTAAGGATGAGTCCTTTCCCTTGGATTGTTTAATGATTTCATCCAATCGCTCACCAAACAGACGGTCGCCAGAAAATGGCAAACCGGTTAAGAACTTTTTGGAAGCAGAGTCTGCCTTCCATTCACGTAGCCACATGGCCCTGCGGACTGCCACCGAATTGGCGGACGCTACCGCCGTACGGCTCGCAGAGTCCAGGACAGCATTAATGGCGTAGGACGCAAACGCCGACGCCTGAGAGGTTAAGGACACCACTTGCGGAGCAGACGTACGTGTGACTCCATTAATCTGCGCATGACAAGCTGAGATAGCTTGGAGTGCCCATACGGCTGCGAATGCTGGAGCAAAAGACGCGCCGATAGCTTCATAGATGGATTTCAACCAGAGCTCCATCTGTCTGTCAGTGGCATCTTTGAGTGAAGCCCCATCTTCCACTGCAACTATGGATCTAGCCGCCAGTCTGGAGACTGGAGGATCCACCTTGGGACACTGAGCCCAGCCCTTGACAACGTCAGGGGGGAAGGGATAACGTGTATCCTTAAGGCGCTTGGAAAAACGCTTATCTGGACAAGCTCGGTGTTTCTGGACTGCCTCTCTGAAGTCAGAGTGATCCAGAAACGTACTCAATGTACGCTTGGGAAACCTGAAACGGAATTTCTCCTGCTGAGAAGCTGACTCCTCAATTGGAGGAGCTGGGGGAGAAATATCCAACACCTGATTGATGGTCGCTATAAGGTCATTCACTATGGCGTCACCTTCAGGTGTATCTAGGTTGAGAGCGGCCTCAGGATCAGAATCCTGATCTGCTACCTCCGCTTCATCATCCAGAGAGTCCTCCTGCTGAGACCCCGAACCGTGTGATGAAGTCGAGGGAATTTCCCAGCGAGCCCACTTAGGCGGCCTGGGACTGCGGTCCGTGTCAGAGACCTCACCCTGGGACCTATGGGTCACCCCAGGAGCACTTTGCTGCTCCAACTGAGGGGGGCCTGGGGTCAATGATTCAACAGTGCCCGTGGCCTGAGTCACCGGTCTGGACTGTAAGGCTTCTAGTATCTTAGCAGACCATTTATCCATACTCTCAGACAGTTTGTCAGCAAATACTGCAAACTCCGTCCCTGTCACCTGGACAGTGGTAGCAGGTGGTTCCACCTGGGCCACCAGTAGCAGAGGCTCCGGCTGAGTAAGTGCCACAGGGGCCGAGCATTGCACACAATGAGGATCGGTGGAACCTGCCGGTAGTATAGCCGCACATGAGGTACAGGTTGCAAAGTAAGCCTGTGCTTTGGCACCCTTGCTTTTTGCGGACGACATGCTGTTGTCTCCTCTGAGTACAATCCAGGAGGGTATATAGCCAAAAATCAACAGTGCGACCGTACAGTGTAAATGTATAGCATATAAGCATATATATATATGTACACTTCGGCACTCAGTGGGGCCAGCAGCCAGGTGCTGCTTACCGACCGCTCAAAGCGGTTGTGTGATCACCAGATTCCCTGCCTGGGCCTCCCAGAGCCGTGTTGTCTCTCCTCTCCAGCGTCAGAAGTGCTGACAGGAATGGCTGCCGGCGTTCTGTGGGGAGGAGGGGGCCGTGGACGTGCCCCAGAAAGTGCGGGAATCTGATGCCCCACTGTGCTGAGTGAGGGGGGAGGAGGATACAAAGTATGCTCCAGCCCTCAGCGCTGACGTCCTGTGCAGCGTCCCGCCCTTCCCCTGACTGGCAGGCCTGGGGGCGGGAATATGCGATACTAGGCCGCAAAAGCCGGGGACTAAAGTTATAAGCGCGGCCGGCAAATAAGCGCGGCCGGCGCGGTAGTCCCCGGCGCACTAACACACCCAGCAGTGCTGCAGTGTGTATGGCACAAGCGCTCCATGCGCGGTCCCCCAGGGGGACACAGAGTACCTCACAGTAGCAGGGCCTTGTCCCTGACGATACCCGGCTCCTGTCCAGCAGATTCCCCAGGGGCTGCGGAGGGAGCACGGTCCCAGTGCCTGGAGACCGATTAGGATCCCACTTCACCCAGAGCCCATTAAGGGATGGGGAAGGAAAACAGCATGTGGCTCCTGCCTATGTACCCGCAATGGGTACCTCAACCTTAACAGCACCGCCGACCAGAGTGGGGTGAGAAGGGAGCATGCTGGGGGCCCTGTTATGGGCCCTCTTTTCTTCCATCCGACATAGTCAGCAGCTGCTGCTGACTAAGATGTGGAGCTATGCGTGGATGTCAGCCTCCTTCGCACAAAGCATAAAAACTGAGGAGCCCGTGAGGCACGGGGGGTGTATAGGCAGAAGGGGAGGGGCTTTACACTTTTAAGTGTAATACTTTGTGTGGCCTCCGGAGGCAGAAGCTATACACCCCAATTGTCTGGGTCTCCCAATGGAGCGACAAAGAAATACATAATACATAAGGATAAGTCTGCCCATCAAACTTAGATAATAGTATAATGCCATAAGCATACTGAAAAATATTGAAACATACAATGAAAAATGCCACTTGCTAACTTGAAAGTGTGAATAATGAAATGCATACCTGACATGAATATTAGGAAAAAGGAGATATTTAGCAATCGCATTGATCAGTGTAACTGAGCCCCAAAACCTCGTCAAGGTATAACTATATTGGGGTCCCTAGCTCTATAACCCCAAAGGCCACTTTACACATAGCGACATCGCTAGTGATGTCGCTGGTGAAAGCACCCGCCCTCATCGGTTGTGCGTCACGGGCAAATCGCTGCCTGTGGCGTACAACATCGCTAACACCCGTCACACGGACTTACCTGCTTAGCGACGACGCTGTGGCCGGCGAACCGCCTCCTTTCTAAGGGGGAGGTTTGTTTGGCGTCACAGCGACGTCACACGGCAGGCGGCCAATAGAAGCGGAGGGGTGGAGATGAGCGGCCGGAACATCCCGCCCACCTCCTGCCTTCCTCGTTGTCGGCGGCCGCAGGTACGGTGTTGTTCCTCGTTCCTGCGGTGTCACAGATAGCGATGAGTGCTGCCACAGGAACAACGAACAACCTGCGTCCTGCAACAGCAACGATATTTGAGATTAGAACGACGTGTCAACGATCAACGATATGGTGAGTAATTTTGATAGTTAACGGTCGTTCATGCGTTTCACATGCCGGATGTGCGTCACGAATTCCGTGACCGCAACGACATCTCATTAGCGATGTTGTTGCGTGTAAAGCCCCCTTAACTGTGTGTCATCTCTTTGCAATTATATACATTGCTTATATAGTTATGCAATTATAACTATATAAGACAGTCCTTGCTTACCCCTCTCCACACACAGCAGTTTTTAATTGCAATGAGATGACACACAGTTAGGGTCATAGAGCTAGGGACCCCAATATAGAGATATACCTTGACGAGGTTTTGGGGCTCAGTTACATTGATCAATGCGATTGCTAAATATCTCCTTTTTCCTAATATTCATGGTAGGTATGCATTTCATAATTCACACTTTCAAGTTAGCAAGCGGCATTTTTCATTGTATGCTTCAATACTTTTCGGTATGCTTATGGCATTATACTATTATCTAAGTTTGATGTGCAGCCTTATCCTTATAAATTAACCTTTTCAGTTACATGTAATTTAACATTAAAACGTATTGGGAAGGGTGTCAATTAAGTGCATTATCACACGCCCAATTCACTCCCAGAGTATTTGAATGTGGCTTCAAAGCTTGATTTCTCAGCACTGGCACATACGATTGCTAAAAGAAAAGTTCCCTTTAATATTCTGGCATGTGTTGACCTTGGCCTATGATTATAGAAGCCTATATGCCCCATGTGAAACTGTCCCCAGAAAAGAGTTGACCACATAAGTTGACATTACCGCTGGCTCAGCCGTAGATAAGACATGACCTAAGCTTGTCTGTGGAATCTTATTTTTACACTTCAGGTGCAGATGGAACTTTTCGAAAAGTATCTAAAATAATAGAAACAGAATTATAACACCAACAAATATTAGTATGTGAACCCATCTGTGTGATGCTATTGGCCTGCTGTCTGCCTGAAATGTTTTTTAAATATCAAAACTCCAAGTTGTGTCTTGCCTGTACTGGCAGAGGTGTGGGAGCAAGAGGCCTAATCCTGTCACTCTTTGACCTTTTGATTGTTTTAGGATGGAAATGCCAGGCCACATCCTGTGTGTTGCATGGGTCATATCTCACTGCTGTGCAAAAACACTATGGGGAAATGGGGGTAGGGCAATTGATGCCACCATCCTGCTGTCTGCCTGGAATGTTTTTAAATATCAAGACTCCAAGATGGGTCTCCAAGTTGTGTCTTGCCTGTACTGGCAGAGGTGTGGGAGCAAGAGGCCTAATCCTGTCACTCTTTGACCTTTTGATTTTTTTAGGATGGAAATGCCAGGCCACATCCTGTGTGTTGCATGGGTCATATCTCACTGCTGTGCAAAAACACTATGGGGAAATGGGGTAGGGCAATTGATGCCACCATCCTGCTGTCTGCCTGGAATGTTTTTAAATATCAAGACTCCAAGATGGGTCTTCAAGTTGTGTCTTGTCTGTACTGACAGAGGTGTGGGAGCAAGAGGCCTAATCCTGTCACTCATTGACCTTTTGATTATTTTTTAGGATGGAAATACCAGGCCACATCCTATGTGTTGCATGGACCATACCTCATTGCTGTGCAAAGTTTAACTTTTTAATTAGTGAAAAATATAGTTGGATCTTATGCTTCCTGACACAGATAATAGGTGACTTTTTACACTGGCCTATCCTGTCAAATTCTAACGTAACAGACCAATCATTCATGTTCATTGTGTAATATGAATGCGACGAGTGACTTATCTATGTATCCGAAAATGCTTGTTTGTTGTGCATGAAATCGTTTAAGTGAACGAACAATATCTCGTCCAACTTTCGAAAAATTATGTAAGGTAAATAAAGATTTTTCAATTGTTCAACGATTTGACCGACAAAAAAAAGGAGTGGATATGAAAGTCCTAAATAGTAATAGTTCAGTAGCAGTGTGGAGCATTGTAGAAAGTACATATTTGTGATTATCGAAAAATATTCGCTCACTAATTTGATTACATTTTCCTTGAACGCTATCAACGGAAATGTCTGTGCAATACTTTATGGATTTATGTATTAAAAATAAATAGTATTGTAATGGGATCAACAATTCAGACTGCATCATTAATGTAGAAATGGATTTGAATATTGCTTCAGCACTTGCCCACAAGGGGGCAGTGGCAGACTGTGCAATCACAAACACAGAGGTGGGAAATCCCCTGCTGCAGCTTGTGTGTTCTGACCAGGAAGAAAAAGTGCGGGAAGGAGGTTCAGCCCCGGAGCCCAGACAGGAGAGAGCTGCGTGTGGTCTCCCTGTACAGAGGGCTCTTTTGCCACTGGATTCTTGGAGGAATCACCCTGTGGAAGTGTTTTCTGCCATCCCCGGGCTGCAGGACTTTGTTTCCACCAGGGATCTAACCGGACTGCAGAGCATCGCGCCCGGAGTGCATATCCAGGGGCTGTGACAACTTGACTGCAGAGCATCACACCCTGAGTGCAAGTGCAGGGGCCGTGACCTCCCTTCTTGTGCTCGGTGTGCCCCGGGACTAAAAGACTGACTAAAATCCGTTACCAGCGGGAGAAGATCAAAGGAAAAGACCGAGGAGCTGCATCCCTTCAGCGCTGCACCGGGACCCATCATCGTGAGACTCCAGGCCTGCGACGTGGGAGCGGCATCTTCTTCTGGGACAGGCTGGTACGTGATTATAGGGAAAGTTAGGGAAAGTTGCCGCCATTTCTTTGTTGTTTTTTTTCTTCTCTTCTTGCTGCGTACCCGGAAGGAGTGAAGATCTGGGGACTCCACTATACACATGTGCGCAGATAGTTTGGTTGATTGTGTTATAAATATGTTTCCTAGTAAAGAAATGTTACTACCGGTAAAATCTGAGTATGGGGATTTTGTTGGAATAGAGCATACACACACACCCGCGGCCCTACCACCGGTCGCTTCATGTGGCGTAGTCGGCAGGATGTGTGACCAACAAAATCATCCCCCGGTAGTAACTTATAACCGGACGGCTCCCCCGCCGTCTATTGTCAATCAGGTGAGAAAGTTTGACGGACGGAACTATCCTGTAACTGAATGGACTGAACAACTTAAGATAGTGGGGGAAATGTATAACACTGATCCTAAGACCTTAGCAGAGATGGCCATGCTAACATTAGAGGGGGAATCGTGGACGACAGTCAGGCTGGAGACGGTTAGGGGCCAGCGTATGTTGGATGACTTGGTGCGGGTGCTGGAGAACACCTATGGGCCGACCACTTATGCGGGAACATTGTGCTATATGTTCTTCCGGCGTACTCAGCTCGAGTCGGAGGACATTCCTCAATATGCCAATGCCCTTCAAGTGCTACTAGAACAAGCCTGTAGAAACGAAGAACAGCTAGCTAGTACGGGTGCCCGTGACCTGGTGTTGAGAGATCAGTTCGTGACCGGATTGAGAGACCCGTACCTTAACCGCTCATTGCAAGATCTACTCCGGATAAATCCGGCCTTTACGTTCGCTGAGGTCAAACAAGAAGCTATAGAACGTTCAAGGGGACCTGTCGTGGAGACACAGACATATACCGCGGCTTGCAGGTCCATATCTGGTATCGGGACTCCGAACAGCAACACGGAAGAACTGAAGCAGATGGTGGCAGAGTTGCAGAAACAGGTGTTACAGCTCACCCTAGACCAACAGGCGGTCCGGCAAGCGAGACAACAACCCAGCCGGCCAATGGGAAGATGCTGGACATGCGGCGATCCCCGCCATAGAGCCAACCGTTGCCCCCAGAACTTTCAAGTTCATCCACAGTCCGATCTACCAGAACCAGCAAGTCATGTCCCACAACAGCGGCCGCCTTTAAACTAGACGCCCCTGCCAAAGAGGCTCACTCGGCAGGGGACGCCAAAGAGAGGGGTGTAAGAAAACAGAGCCAGCCACGGAACAAACTTGCATCGAATAGCCCCACCCTGGAAGTATTACTGGAAGGGATCGCCATACAAGGGTTAATGGATACTGGGTCTCAGGTATCCACCATCTCCGAGCAGTTCTACGAAGAGTGTCTAAAGCCGCGGGTTGCCTATGACCCTGATACCGCCATCAAGATCAAAGCAGCCAATAATCTACCCATTCCGGTGACAGGAGTTGCCTGGATGAACACCGAAATCTGTGGCCAAGATCTCGGGAAGAGAGGGATAATCGTGGTCAGGGAAGGCTTTGGATCAGAGACGCCCATGATTATTGGGATGAACATCTTGAAAGACCTCAATCTGGTGTTGTTTACCAAGAAGGGGCCCAAGTACTGGCAAGAAGTGACCGCACATAGGGCCACCCGCCGTGCCTTTCAGCAAGTGGTCCGGACCTGCAACCTCCAGCGAATGACAGAAGAACAACTGCCGCTGGCCATGATCACCGTACCCCGCCATACTAGGATCACCTTACCGGCTGGGAAAGAGACAGTTATCTCACTACCCCTTAGCACCACGAGACAGCTTGAAGGCGTGGAGGTGCTGATTGAGCCGCGCACCCCGAAGGAAGGGAAGCTGAATCCACTAGTCGCTCGAACTCTAGCAGTAGTGAGAAATGGAAGAATTCCTGTCAGGCTGGGCAACACGGCTAACGTGAGCGTTGACCTAGAAGCCGGGACACAGCTCGCCCGAGTCTACGCTCTGACCGAAGAGGTGAACCCTATGAGCCCCCTCCAGTTTGTACCGTCTACAGAGGGAGATTGGACAGTGACGGTCTCTGCCATGGCCGCTGTCGCGGGTGACACCAACGCGGGGCGAGAACTACGAGAGAAGTGTCAGTTGGACGTATCCCAATACTCCAAACGGGAGGTGTCCCAGGTGGAAGAGCTACTTCAAGAGCATCAGGCGTCCTTTGCCCGGCATGACACCGACTTTGGGTGCACCACCAGTATCAAGCACGAAATCCCCACAGGTGACACTGCTCCTATCCGTGAAAGGTACCGCCAAATACCTCCCCAGCAATACCAAGAAGTGAAAAATCTCCTGAATTCCATGCTACACGCTGGAGTGCTCCGAGAAAGCCAGAGCCCCTGGGCTGCACCGGTGGTGTTAGTCAAGAAGAAGGACGGGTCCCTAAGATTCTGTGTGGACTACCGCTGTTTGAATGCTTGCACCATCCGGGACTCATATCCTTTGCCAAGGATCGAAGAATCCCTGACAGCCCTGAAGAAAGCCAAATACTTCTCTTCGTTGGATCTGGCCAGCGGATATTGGCAGGTACCTATGCACGAGAAAGATAGAGAGAAGACTGCTTTCATCCTACCCATGGGCCTGTACGAGTTCGACCGGATGCCTTTTGGTCTGAACAACGCGCCGGGGACTTTCCAGCGGCTGATGGAGCGCTGCTTGGGAGACTTCAACTTCGACTTCACCCTCATCTACCTGGACGACATTGTAGTCTATTCGGCCACATTTGAAGAACACCTGCAGCAGCTGGGCCGTGTGTTCAGTAGGCTGAGAGAACATGGCCTAAAGTTGAAACCCAACAAGTGCCGTCTTCTGCAGCCCGAGATCAATTATCTGGGCCACCGGATCTCAGCCGAAGGTGTCCAGCCGTCTTCAGAGAAGATAGCCGCCGTACGGGATTGGCCGCAGCCCACAAACGTCAAGGAGGTCAGGGCTTTCCTGGGGTTGGCCGGCTACTACCGCCGGTTCGTCAAAAACTTCGCCCGGCTTGCTGCACCCTTGCATGACCTGCTTCGAGGGACCACCAACAGCCCCAGAGGACGACCCATCAGCTGGGGACCCAGCCAGGAAGAGTCCTTCCAAGCCCTAAAGGGTGCCTTAACGTCTCCCCCTATCCTGGCATATGCGGACTACAACCTAACCTTCCAACTACACACCGATGCCAGCCTACAGGGTCTAGGGGCAGTACTTTCACAGGTCCAAGAAGGCAAGGAACGGGTCATAGCCTAAGCCAGTCGGTCCCTACATGAGGGCGAGAGGAACCCCACCAATTATAGCTCGTTCCGGCTGGAGCTGTTGGCCCTAACGTGGGCTATGGCGGAGAAATTTGCGGGATACCTCACAGGGGCTGAAGTACTAGTCCTGACCGATAACAACCCGTTGGCTCACTTAGAAAATGCGAAGCTCGGAGTCATGGAGCAGCGTTGGATGGCTCGGCTCTCCAAGTTCAATTACAAGATCAAATATAGGGCTGGAGCTGAGAATCAAAATGCGGACAGCCTGTCTAGAGTGTCATACCCTTTACTCAACCGAGACCGGGATGAAGAATTAGAAGGGGACGAGACGCCTGACTTTGCAAAGCTCGCCCAACAGATGATGGATTACCGCCAGTTCGTTGTGGGCGAAGCTGGAACTCCAGTGGGGGTCGCCTTGCCACCCCAGGAGTGGTGCAGGCTCCAGGATCAGAACCCTGAATGGGCTCTACTCAAACAATGGGTGAAGCGGCAGCAGAAGCCTCCCGCCGATATACGGGCACGACTGTCTACCGGGACCTTGACCCTGCTCAGTCAGTGGGACCGGCTGATTCTGAGAGAAGGAGTGCTATACCGGAAGGTTCTCTTGTCGCACATGCTGGAGGAATGCACACAAGTTGTGGTGCCTGATCAATTGGCCCGTGAAATGGTGACCCAAGCCCACACAAGGAATGGACACTTCGGAATAGACAAGACCTTTCGATGGATTCAACAGTCCATCTATTGTCCGGGGCTCCGCAAGCTGGTTGAAGACGTCTGCCAGACCTGTCGCACCTGTGAACTGCACAAGTCCCCTGAGCAGCGGGCACCTGTCCAGACAATTAAAACATCCAGACCCCTTGAGCTGTTGATGGTGGACTACCTGCTGATTGGGACGGCGAGCAGTGGCTATCAGTACTGCCTAGTCATGGTGGATCACTTCACAAAATTCGCTGTCGCTGTTGCTACCAAAGACCAGACGGCTGAATCGGCTGCACGGGCCATCTGTCGACAGTTCATCCACGTCTATGGGTGTCCGGAGAGGTTGCACTCCGACCAGGGGGCTTGTTTCGAAGGCCGAGTCATCGAAGAGCTGCATCGGATGTATGGGATTCAGAAGTCGAGGACCACTCCTTACCACCCACAAGGGAACGGTGCATATGAACGCTTCAACCGGACTCTACTTCAGCTGATCCGCACCCTGGCCGATGATAAGAAAGACCAATGGCCCCAATTCCTTCCCGATCTAGTATGGGCCTACAACAACCAGGTCCACTCCGTGACTGGTTACACCCCCCACACCCTTCTCTTTGGCCGCCCCGGAAAAGGGGTCCATGACCTGAACCTATTCCGCCCTGGAGATGATGTCTGCCATAACTACCCCTCCTGGCTAAATGCTCACCGACAGAAGATGGAGACTGTACACCGGCTGGTGAGCCAACAAATCCGGGGCCAGATACATGCTGACCCACTCCCCGTGCAAGAGCAACCCTTGAAGTTGGGACAGCTAGTCCTGCTCCGTATCAAGAAGCCGCAAGGGAAACTTCGAGCCAAGTGGGAGACTGAAGTCTACCGGGTAATCGAACGCCCCTACCCCAACGGGCATGTATACCGAGTGCAGGGTGAAGACAGCCGCAGCATTCGCACTGTGCACCGAAATATGTTGCGTCCCTGCCGATCCCAGCCTGACTCCCCTACCACAGTACCCGGAGGGGGTGACGCTGCTAACATGACTGACGTCACGGACATTTCCCAGCGTACTGATCACGTCGACTCTGAGACCGGTGACCCACCTACATGACCCAGTTCTTCCCCCGGAGTGCTGACTGAAGTGGGGCGTAAAGACAGTGACGGGGAGGGGAACAACCGACCCTTGAGACGCACTGACCGCACCACTGCTGGGATCCCGCCCGGGCGGTCTTACAGGGACCAGTATGTATGGCCCACTTCTCAACCAACCCCTGTGACATCTGCAGTCATCGCTGCCTGGGAACCGACGGTAGTTGACAGGGACTGCCAACCTTTAAGTGGGGGGGTATGTAATGGGATCAACAATTCAGACTGCATCATTAATGTAGAAATGGATTTGAATATTGCTTCAGCACTTGCCCACAAGGGGGCAGTGGCAGACTGTGCAATCACAAACACAGAGGTGGGAAATCCCCTGCTGCAGCTTGTGTGTTCTGACCAGGAAGAAAAAGTGCGGGAAGGAGGTTCAGCCCCGGAGCCCAGACAGGAGAGAGCTGCGTGTGGTCTCCCTGTACAGAGGGCTCTTTTGCCACTGGATTCTTGGAGGAATCACCCTGTGGAAGTGTTTTCTGCCATCCCCGGGCTGCAGGACTTTGTTTCCACCAGGGATCTAACCGGACTGCAGAGCATCGCGCCCGGAGTGCATATCCAGGGGCTGTGACAACTTGACTGCAGAGCATCACACCCTGAGTGCAAGTGCAGGGGCCGTGACCTCCCTTCTTGTGCTCGGTGTGCCCCGGGACTAAAAGACTGAATAAAATCCGTTACCAGCAGGAGAAGATCAAAGGAAAAGACCGAGGAGCTGCATCCCTTCAGCGCTGCACCGGGACCCATCATCGTGAGACTCCAGGCCTGCGACGTGGGAGCGGCATCTTCTTCTGGGACAGGCTGGTACGTGATTATAGGGAAAGTTAGGAAAAGTTGCCGCCATTTCTTTGTTGTTTTTTTTCTTCTCTTCCTGCTGCGTACCCGGAAGGAGTGAAGATCTGGGGACTCCACTATACACATGTGCGCAGATAGTTTGGTTGATTGTGTTATAAATATGTTTCCTAGTAAAGAAATGTTACTACCGGTAAAATCTGAGTATGGGGATTTTGTTGGAATAGAGCATACACACACACCCGCGGCCCTACCACCGGTCGCTTCAGTATCACTGATTGGATTTGAATATTAAACACCCCTACACTGTAAGTTATCTCTCCATGTGAACACCGGGCACGATGCTCGATGTTACAATGTAACAATCGCTATTCAACCATTTAATTCACAATTCTCATCCTGTATAAACACTTGTCTGACATTTTTTGCTGGCTGTGAGTTACAATCTCATCATTCATAGTTTAAGTGTGTGTAGGTGAGCTTTAAGGCTGTGTGCGCACGCTGAGTTTCTCGTTACAGATTTGGTGCAGTTTATTGTGCAGATTGTTGCCCAAATCTGCATGCCTATCTTTATACCAGCAAAGTCAGTGAGAATTCAGAAATGCTGTGCGCACATTGTTTCTTATTTCCTTGCAGTTTTGGGTGCAGAAAAACCAAGTAGCATGTCAATTGTTGGTGCGTTTTTTTCTTGAGTCTTTTGTAGCCCTTCCAGCCAATGATTTCACAAAACAAACGCATGGTACAAAAGTGTACCAAAAATGCAGCAAAGCAAGAAGAAGCATTTTGGTGCGAAACATGCGTTGGGTAAGGTGGGACCCTGCTCTGTTACTTATTATAGGTGACTTAATGTCACGCTCCCGGGGCCACGGCGCCACTAGTCTCGGTGCCGCTCCTCACTCACCGACCCGGTCCCTGTGCGCTCTGACTGCGGCTGCTGCTCCCGCTCCCCCTCCTCAGCCTCCTCCATGCTCCCTGCTCCTCGTCCCTGTCGTCTCGCTGCAGCCCGGGACTCTGCCTCCAGCTCTCCTGCGTCTCCATCTCCTGCACTGATCTCCGGCTCCTGGGCCTCGCACATGCGTACTAGGGCGCGGGCGAGCTCCCTCACCTTCTCTTAAAAGGCTAACGTCTCTGAAACAGGATATGGCTGATAACAGGTACAGGGTATATAAGACTTCCTTTTCCATGCGGGCACTGCCTGTTCAACGTGTACTAGTAGCCTTGTCTCTTATGCTAGGTGTTCAGGTCCCTCTGTGTCACGTACCCAGGTTAACCCTGTCTCTGCCCACAGATCCCGACTGCCAAACTGTGTGTGTCCAGACCACCAATCTTCCAGGAGATTCCCCGGTGACGATCTTCTGTGGATCCCATCACCTTCCGTCAACCTGTACCCGTCACCGGTTCTGGACTCCACCCGGTATCATCAGTCTGCACCCTCGCTGATCCCGGACTCAGTCTGTTACCACCAGTCGGCACCTATACCCGGTTCCGCTCATCCGTCCTGAATTCCTTCAGCCTATATCTACCCTTGGACCAGTTTCCCTATCCAGCACGGACATCTTAAGGACACTAACCCGTATTCATGTCGTGTCCCGGCTGCTGTGCATCTAGGCCCTCTGGGGTAGCCGCCAGACAGCCCCTGTATAGGGGTTCGCTCCTGGTAGTCTCCCTGGGGGAGTCCGGTGCACGGTCCCGTGGATCCTCCTTTGCACCGAACATTACAGTTTGAACAGGCCGTGGATCCCGCCGCGGAACAAGCTTTTTCTGTACTTGTTTGGGGGTCTCTTCCCTACTGTTTGTACTTTTAAGTGATTTAAATAAAATTTATTTTTACTATTATTGGGCTTGCATTTTTTTCTATTTGGGCTGTTCAGTTGAATTTTTGATGCATTTAGCCTTTATATGTTGATTGTAGTCATTGGTGAATTTAAGCGTGCACACATAGCCTAAGTCAATGTGTCCCTAGCTTGTCTTTTTCCCTTACCTGGGTTTGCATCTTATTACCTTTTTTGCTTTTGGATTTAAATATAATTCCAAAAGTGATCCTGTTGAGTCTCCTCACACATTCTCCCACTGTCCAATCGGTGCCGTCAGTCTCTGGCTTTGTACAGACATACTGTATTCTTTAATTAGGACATGTTAACACCCAGATGGTTTCATAGTTTCATAGTGTTTAAGGTTGAAGATAGACTTAAGTCCATCGAGTGTAACCCATGACCTAACCTAATATATTAGTAATGTATTCATTATTTCCATTAATAGAGGCACAATCGAGGCTAGTTTCACACTTGCGTTGAACGGCATCCGTTGCATTGCGTTGTGTGACAGATGCAACGGATGCGTTGCATATAATGGCACAACGCATGCAACGGATCGTACAAAACAACGGAAATCCCTTTTTTTTTTTTCTTTACAGTTTTACCGGCTGCAGACTATTGTGAACGATCAGCTGATCACCCGGCTGCCGGGCGCTCAGCTGAGCGCTCTCAAAAGCCGGCTGCCGGGCGCTCAGCTGAGCGCTCTCAAAAGCCGGCTGCTGGGCACTCAGCTGAGCGCTCTCAAAAGCCGGCTGCCGGGCGCTCAGCTGAGCGCTCTCAAAAGCCGGCTGCCGGGCGCTCAGCTGATCGCTCGGCCACCGTGGGACAAAATAAAGTTTCTGTGATTAAAAAAAAAAAAAAAAGATGAGCATGCGCAGTGAAAAAATAAAGGATTCCGCTGCTCAAAAAAGTTACATGCTGCGTTCCTTCCGCCCGGCGGAAGCAACGCAGCGTCAACCAGCGGAAGCAACGCAGGTACTTCTGTCACAATCCGTCATCCATACAAGTCTATGGGAAACAGCGGAATCCGTTAACGGATTACGCTGTTTTCCAAAAGGGCGGATTGTGACTGAAGGTAATTAAACACAATAGTGAAACTAGCCTAAGAAATAATGTTGCTAAACTTTTTCATAATTTTACATGCCTGGAGTGCTCCATTTTAATTAATATATTAAATTAATTCATATAAAAACAATAAAATAATCTGAATTATAACTACTGCAATAAAGGTTGGTACAGGATAAAGGGATTCTCTGTTCCGTGTTTCTCGGGTGTCACGTTTTGCACTTTTTCAGACCTGTATTATGTAGCATTATTTATGTGTAATAGAAAATGCACTTACTGTCCGAAGTTCATTATTGCTAGTTAACCTGAACTTTTGTCCTGCGGCATGTTGTGCCTCTTTTTCCAATTCTTTAAGCTGAATCTGAAATTGTACATTTAAAGGATAACTAGCAAATATCATTCTTCCTAGAATTCTAGTATCTTAACAACAGAAAAATGATAGTTTTAACCCTTGGGTTATTCCCATCTTCATATATGGATATTGTCAGATAGTGCTTGTAATTCCAAGAAATTTTGTATTTAAAAGCTAGACAGCAGTGGTCGGTCTCCTCGGCAACAAACTATAAACAAAATAAAAGTGTTAATATCGCAAACTAAAACATTTACAAACACTATCCAAAAATATCCATCTATGAAGATAGGAATAACCATGTAAGAGAGACTTTATTCAGATAGAGGGACCCTGGAGAAAACGCACCACAAAGTATGTCCAACAATTGTCAGACAACTGTTATTTCATTTTCGGTCCACATAATATTGCCTTAAAGTGCTAGAATAATACTCCCATTTGGTGCCCAAATAAAAAGTAATATCTAAAAAAGCCCCCTTAACCTGTGATGTGAAAATATGCTATTAACCTACAGATATGGAGTTAATCTGCAGGTTAATAGCATTTGAAACCTGCCCTGTGCCTGCACATAGAACCCCGCTGCAGGGAGAAAATTAACTTTATTCCTCCTGGCAGAGTTTAGGTTTCAGTCATGGGGACGGAACTGGCATGGGTTCAGTCACGGCCCAGTGTATCAAAAACGGCAGCTGAAACTGACTGACGCTGTGGAGGTGGCCTGAGCTATAGCTAGTTTGTTCTAACGTAATAATAAGATTATCTGTGTATGTAAAAAAATCAAGATATAGATGTAGTTGTATAATTATCTGTATGTCTATATAGCAATTGCACAGACCTATAATATGATTCTAAGCTGTATAGTCATGAAGGGGTCACCAAAAATAAGTGAACAGATGTACAAACAATGGAAGTCTTCATAATGATGAGCAAAAGTCTTATCAGTAGCTTCACACAGAAAGAATGTATAACGAACAGAGATGTATTTTACAGCATACTGTGAAAGATTGGGGAGTGGAACACTCCCTAGATTCTGTGTTCTAGTTCCAAGGTCAATGATGCATACTGTATAATTGAATCTATCCAATACACGAGTTTCAGTGGATGACGCTGGCTCAAAGAGAGAACATTTAGTTTATGTATTGGCCAATGCATGTGTCACGAACCACCGGGGGGGTCACTCAGAAATCCCCCGCGCTGGCTACCAGTACGTCACAATCGGGGGGTAACAAGTGGGGGTCACCCCTCCTTTATACCTCCCGACCGACAGACAGAGCACGTGATGCGCTCTCTAGCGCCCCTCTTATAGTCAGGCCAATTATGGAATTGCCCGACGATAAGCAAGGAGGCCGCTATACTACTTATGCCGATTATTGAAGGGTCCCCGGTGAGAGTAGGGTATATATTCCCCCGACCTCCGCGGGCGGAAGATATAAAACCTCCCCGAATCTCACTGGCCTCCCCACAATAATCCTTGGCACAAACTCGCTGCCACCAACCGATTTACGGTAACTATTAGCCGAACACACAGACGTGGGATTCAAGATCGAGATAACAGAACAGCCCAAGATTAATTATATAATTTAATCGGCCTAAAGCCACACTAGAACTACAATATATACAATAGGGAATCTACAGAATATACATATGTCAGAGTACAGTTACAAGCAAAGCATGGGTTACAAACAGGCATACACAGTTCCAGCAGTTACCTTGTGCGTCTGGCCACAGGGGGGCGCTGTAGGCCAGGTTTCTAGGATCCTTCCCACAGATGTTTCCTACACGTGACCCCCAGCGAAAGAACCCTGGAAAATGGCCGAAGTAGGGTTATCAACCTGGGCAAATCCAGGTCCCCTCCTACCTTCGTGACCTCAGAGGGAGCACTGCTCCACCCCTGGCTGGAGTTATGGACAAAATCCACAACATGGAATATGGCCATAACTTGGCCTGGGAGCGTCGTAGGCGGACGCCGACGCTCTCATTGTGACAGCTATGAATTTAGCTACAGAACGAGAGGACTCATGACTTGTCTACTAGTTCCCCATTGGCTGATATCACGCCTGGGGTATTTCCCCAGGTCCTGCTCCCATAAAAAGGGTGTGCCAGCATCGTCCGCATGCGGAGACACCATTTTTATGGTTGCCATATTTATCGGAAATATGGCTTGCGAGATATGAACCATTTTTTACTGGAGTCGTTCTGTCTGGATACTTCCATAGCCTTGCTAATTAGATAGCAGCCCCTACTACAGGGTCACGGCAGGGAGTCATCCTGTGTCCATTGTTCCCACATCACCTAATCTCCATATCACAGGAGATGGCCATGGGATGTGACACCTTCACAGATGCTGGACATCTGAGACAAGAAGGGAGGGGGCACTGCCATGGAGTGATGAGAGCGATTATGACTGGAAGTCATAATTCATCTTCATATCCCAGGGTTTGCCTCACACCTCCCCCCTTTTGAGGGCGCTAGGGGGCAGCACACTCCGGTGTTCCCCCGTGCGCCCGTCCGCGACCTCTCCTTGTCGGGACAGCCCGTCTGCGTTACCGTGGTCCCGGCCCCTTTTGTGGCGAATGGTGAAGTTGTATTGCTGGAGCGCAAGGCTCCATCGCAACAATCGCCCATTCGTCCCAGAGACAGTGTGTAACCAGCTGAGGGGATTGTGGTCCGTCTCCACGATGAAGTGGCGCCCGTATAGATAGGGTTGCAGACGCTGCAGGGCCCACACTATGGCCAGGCACTCCTTCTCCATCGTGGAATAGGCCACTTCCCTTGGTAACAGCTTCCTGCTCAGGTACAAGACTGGGTGCTCTTGGCTCGCAGAGTCCACCTGGCTGAGCACCGCACCGAGGCCGAAGTCACTGGCGTCGGTCTGTACTACAAACGGCCGCGTGAAGTCGGCTGCCTGTAGCACGGGCGGGCTGGACAGGGCGTCCTTTAGGGCCCGGAAGGCTGTCTCGCAGTCCATTGTCCAATCGACTGCAGAGGGCAGCTTCTTCTTGGTGAGGTCCGTCAAGGGCTTTGCCAGGCTACTATAGCATGGAACAAACCTCCTATAGTACCCAGCGGTCCCCAAGAAGGACATCACCTGCTTCTTGGTCCTGGGGGTGGGCCAGGATGCGATGGCCTCCACTTTCTCAGGCTCGGGCTTCAGTGTTCTCCCGCCTACCCGGTGACCGAGGTACTGGACCTCGCTCATGGCCAGCTGACACTTTCCCGGCTTGATGGTCAAACCTGCCTGGTGGATCCGCCTGAGCACCTGTGCTAGATGCTCTAGGTGATCTTCTCAGGTGGGACTGAAGACGGCAATGTCATCCAGGTACGCGGCCGCGTACCCTTCAAGTCCCTTGAGCAGGGTGTTGACCATCCGCTGGAAGGTGGCAGGGGCATTCCTCATCCCGAATGGCATCACCGTGGACTCGTACAGTCCAAATGGGGTAATAAAGGCAGAGCGTTCCCTGGCCTTGCGAGTCAGGGGGATCTGCCAATATCCCCGGCTCAGGTCCATGATGGTCAGGTACTGAGCCCCGGCCAACTGATCGAGCAGGTCATCGATGCGTGGCATTGGGTACGCATCGGCGACCGTGACAGCATTGAGCCCCCTGTAGTCCACGCAGAACCGAGTGGTTCTGTCCTTCTTAGGGACGAGGACTACAGGCGAGGCCCAAGCGCTGTTGGATGCCTGGATCACCCCCAGCTTCAGCATCTCGTCAATCTCCTGGCGCATGTGTTGCTGCACCTCCAGGGAGACCCGATATGCTGAACGCCGGATCGGGGGATGATCCCCAGTGTCCACGTGATGGACAGCCAAGTTAGTCCTTCCGGGCTGGTTGGTAAACAACCCCCGGAAGGGGTGTAGGGTGGCCCACAGCTGGGACCGTTGGTCCTCCAAGAGCTGGTGGCCAACCTCCACATCCTCAATGGATCCGCCTGCCCTAACCTGGGCTAGCATATCCAAGAGGGTTTCCGCTTCTCCCTCCTCGGGCAGGTTGCACACGGGGAGCGCACATGCCTCCCGCTCATGATGTGCCTTCATCCTGTTCACATGGAAGGGCTTCCGCCTTCCACGGGCAGGGTCCAGGGTGACCAGGTACGTCACAGGGTTGAGCTGCTGGTACACGAGGTATGGGCCTTCCCAGGCTGCCTGAAGCTTGTCCTGTGGTACGGGGACCAGTACCCACACCTTTTGACCCACTTGGTAGGTCCTCTCACAAGCGTTCTGGTCGTACCAACGCTTCTGATCGGCCTGGGCTTGAGCCATATTGTCGTGTACCAGTTGCGTCAAGGCCTGCATTTTGTCCCGGAAGCGCATGACATACTCGATAACCGACACTCCAGGGGTGGCCAAATCCCCTTCCCAAGCCTCTTTCACCAGAGCCAGGGGACCCCGCACACGTCGCCCGTACAGGAGCTCAAACGGTGAGAATCCTGTTGAGGCCTGTGGAACCTCCCGGTAAGCAAATAACAGGTGTGGGAGATACCGCTCCCAGTCACGCCCATGGGAGTCGACCAACATCTTAAGCATCTGCTTTAAGGTGCCATTGAACCGCTCGCACAGGCCATTAGTCTGTGGATGGTACGGGCTGGCCACCAGATGTCGCACCTGGACTTGCTTACAGAGGGCCTCCATCAGCTGGGACATGAATTGGGTCCCCCGGTCAGTGAGCATTTCCTGGGGAAAACCCACTCGGGAGAAAATCTCCAGCAATGCGGTGGCCACCTTGTCAGCCCGAATGGACGACAAGGCCACTGCTTCTGGGTACCGGGTGGCATAGTCCACTACCGTCAGTATGAAGCGTTTCCCGGAGCTGCTGGGGATGGCCAGCGGGCCGACCAGATCCACAGCCACCCTCCTGAAAGGCTCATCGATGATTGGCAGAGATACTAGTGGGGCTTTGGGGTGTGGCCCCGCCTTCCCCACTCTCTGACAGGTTTCACACGAACGGCAGTAGGCAGCCACATCGGCCCCCATTTTTGGCCAGTAGAAATGCTGGTTTAACCTGGCCTTGGTCTTAGCGATCCCTAGGTGTCCGGCCATCGGAATCTCATGTGCGATCCGCAACAACTCCGTCCGGAACGGATAGGGTACCACCAACTGTCGGTCCCTGGGCCACGCCTCCGGTGAACCCTGCTGGACCGTGGCCCGGTACAGCCGTCCTTGGTCCCAGACCACTCGCTCCGGGTCCGAGTCCGAGGGAGGCTGTGCCGCCTGCTCCTTAAGAGCTTTCAGGCTGTCGTCAGCTTCTAACGCTGCCTGAAACCCCTGACTAGATGTGGCCAGAATCGACGAGACTGTCACATCTTCGGTCAGTACCCCGGGACCTGTGTCCTGGCCTCCACCTGACTCGGCTGCCACTGGGTCAGAAGGGGAAGAGCTATCGGACCTCTGGGAGGCCCCTTGGCTTCCAGCACTCCCACTGCGGGTGACAGCGGCCACAGCCGCTGCGACCGTGGGTCGTGCCTGCTCCTCCTCCGTTCCTGACCAAGTCGCCGGTTCAGGCAGACCTACCTGGCTTCCTGACACCCCGGTTGTGGGGGAACCATGCACCGAGATCTTACCTGGGAGCACTTCCGCTCCTGGACCGGCCCCAATCTCACCTGCCTGTTCCCCTCCTGCAGCAACAGAACCCCGCTGTGAAATCTCTGGGGACCCCGCATTTGCTGTGGTAGCCCCCACCCCACACACTGGTCCTCCCCCTGCAGCACCCTGCTCTCTGCTTATCCCTGCAGAGGGCAACAGATCCCAGCTCACAGGCTGATTACTTGTAGAGGCATTGTCACACCTTTCTCTGACCCCCTCCCCTGTCACAGCTGCAGCTGTGTGTGCGTCTATGGTGTCTATGCAAGCAGAAGTATCAGAGTTCACTCCCCCCTCCCTCACATCATTCATAGAATACACATTAACATTGTCCGGAGGCCTGTCAGTACTGGCTGAAGGTTCAGCCCTTGGTTGGGGCCCAAACTGGGAGGTTATCTGCCCCAAATCTGTCCCAAGTAGCACGTTTGCGGGGATCCGATCAGTTATCCCCACCTCTCTCACCCCTCGCCCTGCGCCCCAGTCCACAAAAATGTCAGCAACAGGCAGCGCCGGGTCAATGCCTCCAATCCCGGAGACAGCAAGGGTTTTTCCAGGGATCAAGTCTTGGGGGGACACCATCTCAGGCCGCACCAGAGTCACCTCCGAGGCGCTGTCTCGCAGTCCTATGGTCACAGACCGGCCGACGGTGACAGGTTGGAAGCTGTCCAGGGACCTACCACCACCCCCACCCACACAATACACCTTGGGCGGCCCTTGGGACGGGGACGGAGCCGGGGCCTTGGGACGCTGAGGGCACATGGCCTTGAAGTGTCCAGGTAGGTTGCACTGGTGGCACCGTCTTGGTTCTGCCACGGGCCTGGAGAGGGGAGTTGAGGGGGACACCCCCTGCAGTCTAGGGGCAGGTGGGGCAGTCGCAGAGTTCATCTTACCCCCTCTCCAGGTGCTGCTGGTGGCTGCTCTCCTGGCCTCAGGAGCCCGATTGTTGGTGTAGTCATCGGCCAGGGCAGCTGTAGCAGTGGACCCCTTTGGCTTCTGGTCTCGGATGAACTGGCGGAGATCCTCAGGGCAGTTCCACAAGAGTTGCTCCGTGATGAACAAGTCCAGGATCTCCGGTCCGGTGGAAAGCTGCAGGCCTTGGGTCCAGTGGTCGGCAGCTCGGGCAAGTGCCCGCCGGTGGTCAGCCCAGGAGTCCTTTGGTCCCTTCTGTAGGCTCCGGAACTTCTTGCGGTAGGACTCTGGAGTGAGGTTGTACTGTTGGATCAGGGCCCGCTTGATGGTGTCGTAGCCCTGATCTGCCTCAGCAGGCAAGTCCCCAAGGATATCCAGGGCCTTACCCCTTAAACGGGGGGTCAGGTATTTGGCCCACTGGTCCTTGTCCAGATGGTGCTGCAGGCAAGTCCGTTCAAAAGCAGTCAAGAAAGAGTCCAAGTCTCCATCCTTCTCCAGCACTGGGAAGTCCTCAACACGGACCTTTGGAAGTTTGGTGTCTTGAAGGTCACGTGTGGCTGATGAGGGCCGGAGCTGAGCTAGCTGCAGCTGGTAGTCACGCTCTGCCTGGCGCTCTTCACGTGCTGCTTGCCGCTCCGCAGCCTCACGCACTGCTTGCCGCTCCGCAGCCTCAGCGTCACGCGCTGCCTGTCGCTCACGCTCGGCCATGAGTATCTCGTAGGTATCCCGGTCTCCAGCCTGGAGAAGGGCCATAGCCATTTGAAGAAGGCTATCCGAGCCTCCCAGGCTCGGTGGAATGGCACGTGGTGATCTGCGGCCCGCTGCGGAGCCTGGTGCTTCACTGTCCATTGCAGAGCGGAGGGCTGGCATCTGGCTCGTTGAGGACCCTTGGGTGAGCTGCTCCTCATCTTGTCCATAATTGCCAGGTTGTGCGCTGTCCTCTGCAGAACGGTTTTCTGGCGTCGAGCTCCTGGAGGGCTCGTGGACAACCTCCTCATCGTCTCTGGCCTGAGCATCGGCCATTCCTTTGGCTTTGCTCCTGGTGCTCTCAGCCATTGTTGCAGACTTTGGTCACTGACACAGAACTGACACCTGATGCCTCCACACACCTTACAGTATCTGCACTCTGACACTCTAGTGTTGGTCTGGTCTGAAGACCCCAGCAGCCACAGCTGCTGCAGGCAGTCTTTAGTGTCTGGGAGTATGGGTCTCACACTCACACACACTATTATCTCGATCCCACCGCTTGCCACCAATATGTCACGAACCACCGGGGGGGTCACTCAGAAATCCCCCGCGCTGGCTACCAGTACGTCACAATCGGGGGGTAACAAGTGGGGGTCACCCCTCCTTTATACCTCCCGACCGACAGACAGAGCACGTGATGCGCTCTCTAGCGCCCCTCTTATAGTCAGGCCAATTATGGAATTGCCCGACGATAAGCAAGGAGGCCGCTATACTACTTATGCCGATTATTGAAGGGTCCCCGGTGAGAGTAGGGTATATATTCCCCCGACCTCCGCGGGCGGAAGATATAAAACCTCCCCGAATCTCACTGGCCTCCCCACAATAATCCTTGGCACAAACTCGCTGCCACCAACCGATTTACGGTAACTATTAGCCGAACACACAGACGTGGGATTCAAGATCGAGATAACAGAACAGCCCAAGATTAATTATATAATTTAATCGGCCTAAAGCCACACTAGAACTACAATATATACAATAGGGAATCTACAGAATATACATATGTCAGAGTACAGTTACAAGCAAAGCATGGGTTACAAACAGGCATACACAGTTCCAGCAGTTACCTTGTGCGTCTGGCCACAGGGGGGCGCTGTAGGCCAGGTTTCTAGGATCCTTCCCACAGATGTTTCCTACACGTGACCCCCAGCGAAAGAACCCTGGAAAATGGCCGAAGTAGGGTTATCAACCTGGGCAAATCCAGGTCCCCTCCTACCTTCGTGACCTCAGAGGGAGCACTGCTCCACCCCTGGCTGGAGTTATGGACAAAATCCACAACATGGAATATGGCCATAACTTGGCCTGGGAGCGTCGTAGGCGGACGCCGACGCTCTCATTGTGACAGCTATGAATTTAGCTACAGAACGAGAGGACTCATGACTTGTCTACTAGTTCCCCATTGGCTGATATCACGCCTGGGGTATTTCCCCAGGTCCTGCTCCCATAAAAAGGGTGTGCCAGCATCGTCCGCATGCGGAGACACCATTTTTATGGTTGCCATATTTATCGGAAATATGGCTTGCGAGATATGAACCATTTTTTACTGGAGTCGTTCTGTCTGGATACTTCCATAGCCTTGCTAATTAGATAGCAGCCCCTACTACAGGGTCACGGCAGGGAGTCATCCTGTGTCCATTGTTCCCACATCACCTAATCTCCATATCACAGGAGATGGCCATGGGATGTGACACCTTCACAGATGCTGGACATCTGAGACAAGAAGGGAGGGGGCACTGCCATGGAGTGATGAGAGCGATTATGACTGGAAGTCATAATTCATCTTCATATCCCAGGGTTTGCCTCACAGCATGTAAGCCCGGAAACCAAACGGCAAGGTATATCTCTGTATTCCGGGAACCTAACTTAAATGCCACTATCTAGGTTAAAAACATCCATATCTGGGAAAAATGCCACTATTTGGACTACAAACCTCCATGTATGGGCAGCTAGGCTCCTTGACCAATACATAAACTAAATATCTCTCTTTTGCAGTAATGCAGTGCCATATTTTCCCAAGTACATTTTTGGCTTTTTCAGTGTGCGACTGTATGCATTTATAGTTACTATGTTTTTTCAGTTAGCACCTGTTCACATTTGTTGCATGTGCGGGTCAGTTTTTTGATATTTCCAAAGAGAGAACATGTCTTGTGTGATCATTGTCGGATACATTAACATTAGCTCTGATATATAGCTAATATGGCACCGGCCTCTGAATATCATAAACGAAGATACCATTAGCTATCTTTAACTAAATTTACACCTTGACAACGCTGGTTCTAATGCTGAGCAGCTGTCAGTCAGTGCAAGACGGGCGGTTACAGTTGCCACTCTCCATACAAAGAATGGTTACTGAACCCGCGTTGGCACCACCCCCAGGACTGAAAAACAAATGCTTCTGGGAGGAATAAAGTTAATTTCCTCCCAGCAGCGGGTTTCAATGTGCAGGCTCCGGGCAGGATTCAAACACTATTAACTGGCAAATTAATTCCATTTCTGCAGGTTAATAGTGTATTTTCATGTGATAAGTGCCCTTTAATACAGTCAAATAATGTAATAATTAGGGGGGCTTTCAGTTTGTCCCTGAGGTCCCAGTTGCAAGTTTGCTATTCCTCAAAAAACAATATTTCTTGCCACTTTATCCAAACAAAAAAAATCTCAATCTATTTCATAATATCTTTTTAAAACAGACAGGGTGACGACATAAAGCAAATTTTATTTACCCCTAATAGCACTGATGTCCTCTTTAGCTCTTCCTGATTTATTTCTATGGAGCAGTTTTCCATTGCTAGAAACCGAATATACACAAATAGTTACACAAAAAAATGACACCACAACAACAGACGAATATCAAAGTAAAATGAACAACTTTGTAAAGTGTCCAGGATTACAAATAGTTTAATTTCCATTATCTTGTTCTGGTTATTATTTAGTATTTCTAGTAGTGTCGATCTCCATGTGGTTGATAAGCTGACAGGACACATTTACTGCTAGTTTCTGAATCATCTCACTAAAGGTCCCCATAAATATTAGGCTAACATTGGCCGCACCCTCCGATATTGACTGGTTCTACCAACACTCTAATCTGTGCGGAAGCCCCGGCCGACTGATCGTAGAGGGAGATGTCGATCGGGCATATTCTATTTTGGACTGTCGATTGTATTTTTCTCCTGGAGAGTCGAGATGCCTGTTGGCGAATTTCTCATAAAGCGCTGCTCTGTATGGAAGTGTCAGGTGACATTGCTGTCGGCCAACAGCCATCTATTGTGTATGGCCAGCTTAAATTTCCAAGTCATTTGCTGTCACCTTTAGGGGCTTCTCTAAGGTCTAAAACCAAGTAAAAAGGAAATCAGATTTAAAGGGAACCTGTCATCTACTCACCTGCAGGGCAGTCCGATATAGAAAGGTCCGATGAGCGTTGCTGTTCTCAGGTCCGGCGTCTCTTCGATCCATGCAGTTCTCGGGTCCGGCTCCTCCTCTATCCTTGCTGTTCTCGGGTCCAGCGCCTCCTCTATCTATGCTGTTCTCGGGTCCGGCGCCTCCTCTATCCTTGCTGTTCTCGGGTCCGGCGCATCCCCTATCCTTGCTGTTCTCAGGTCCGGTGCCTCCCCTATCCTTGCTGTTCTCGGGTCCGGCTCCTCCTCTATCCATGCTGTTCTCGGGTCCGGCTCCTCCTCTATCCATGCTGTTCTCGGGTCCGGCTCCTCCTCTATCCATGCTGTTCTCGGGTCCGGCTCCTCCTCTATCCTTGCTGTTCTCAGGTCCGGCTCCTTCTCTATCCATGCTGTTCTCGGGTCTGGCGCCTCCTCTATCCTTGCTGCTCTTGGGTCTGGCCCCTCCTCTATCTTTGCTGTTCTTGGGTCCGGTGTCTCCTCTATCCTTGCTGTTCTCGGATCCGGCGTCTCCTCTATCCATGCTGTTCTCGAGTCTGGAGCCTCCTCTATCCTTGCTGTTCTCGGGTCCGGCGCCTCCTCTATCCTTGCTGTTCTCGGATCCGGCGCCTCCTCTATCCTTGCTGTTCTTGGATCCGGCGCCGCCTCTATCCTTGCTGTTCTCGGATCCGGCTCCTCCTCTATCCATGCTGTTCTCGGGTCCGGCTCCTCCTCTATCCATGCTGTTCTCGGGTCCGGTGCCTCCTCTATCCTTGCTGCTCTTGGGTCCGGCCCCTCCTCTATCTTTGCTGTTCTTGGGTCCAGCGTCTCCTCTATCCTTGCTGTTCCCAGGTCCGGCGTCTCCTCTATCCTTGCTGTTCTCGGGTCTAGGCGTCTCCTCTATCCTTGCTGTTCTTGGGTCCGGTGCCTCCTCTATCCTTGCTGCTCTTGGGTCCGGCCCCTCCTCTATCTTTGCTGTTCTTGGGTCCAGCGTCTCCTCTATCCTTGCTGTTCTCAGGTCCGGCGTCTCCTCTATCCTTGCTGTTCTCGGGTCTGGGCGTCTCCTCTATCCTTGCTGTTCTTGGGTCCGGCGTCTCCTCTATCCATGCTGTTCTCGGGTCCGGTGCCTCCTCTATCCTTGCTGTTCTCAGGTCCGGCGTCTCCTCTATCCTTGCTGTTCTCGGGTCTGGGCATCTCCTCTATCCTTGCTGTTCTTGGGTCCGGCGTCTCCTCTATCTTTGCTGTTCTCGGGTCTGGCGCCTCCTCTATCCTTGCTGTTCTCAGGTCCAGCGCCTTTTCTATCATTGCTGTTCTTGGGTCCGGTCCTCCTCTATTCTTCTATCCTTGCGATCGCTGGCCTTCTTTTTTCGTGTGGATGACGTGTCTTATGTCATGCACACAGACCAGCATTGCGCTCCTGAGCAAGTGCACTTTGATCTGCCTTGCTAAGGGTCAAGAAAAGTACTGTAATGCACAGGTGCAGGTAAAGGTCAAAGAATGCCTGCACATTATAGTACTTTGTTCTTCCCTCAGGTGCGCAATGGAGGACACTGTGTGGATGATGCTGGACGCATCATCCACATGAAGCAAGGAGGACAGTGATGGTTGGAAGAGAGGAGGCACCAGACCAAAAACAACAAGAATAGAGGAGGCGAGAACAGAGATGCCCATCGAACAGGACCGTATTGGACAGCCCCGCAGGTGAGTAGGTGACAGGTTCCCTTTAATCCTGACTGAACCATTGAGTGTTGAGTGCCGGACTCAATCAATCTAATATTGATGAATGACTCTAAAGGCCCTGTCACACATAGAGATAAATCTGCGGCAGATCTGTGGTTGCAGTGAAATTGTGGACAATCAGTGCCAGGTTTGTGGCTGTGTACAGATGGAACAATATGTCCATGATTTCACTGCAACCACAGATCTTCCAAAGATTTATCTCTGTGTGTAACGGGGCGTTAAAGATAGCTTATATATGAGATGCATGTTAGCCCTGCATTATTTCACTGTAACCAGTGATTTGGGAGGGAATTTTGACCAGCCTTATTCTGACTTTGAGTGCTAAAATTGTAATTGTATAATTTTGTAATAAACCAATTGGATTGAAAGGGTTTCTCTGGTCCTACAAAACTGATGGCCTATCTTTCTGATAGGTCATCAATATCAGATTGGTGGTGGAAATGTGACGCCCCATGACTAGCAGGTCGTCACAGGGTACTGCACAAACTGCCCTTCCTTGCAATATTCCAAGTCCCTCATGGTTCTGGGTCCCTATCTTGCAGTGTTGCCCCCAACAGAAAATCAAATCCTAGGTACACACTGCACCACACCTACCAGGCACACCAGTGGACGGCTTGAGCGGAATAGAGTCGCCCACCTGGGGGGTCAAGGAGGGGGGTGAGTAGTGTAGTCAGTCGAGTAGTGAGTAGAGTAGTGAGAGGAGGGAAGTGAAATAGCCCTTGAGGTGTGAGAAGCTTAGAGGAGGTCAGGAGCGGTGGCTCCCAAGAGAAGCTGTCTAGGTTGCAGACGGTGGTCTGGACCTAGAGGAGTCGGACCCCCCCGGTCGCAGGGGATTGAGGCTAGGTGCCTGGACTTGTCAAGGAGGACGGTCAGGAGCCTGGCACTATCACCGGTCTGGGACCAAAGGCAGGCCGGGGTACACGGACCCTATTTCGGGGAGAAGCTTCAGGCAACCGGCAATTAACCTGAGAACGGAGCCTTTATGATCTGTTCCCACCTGCTCCAGAATCGGGGCACTAGCGCAACGAGGGGGATATGGCCTTCCAAACAAGCGGTCCAAGAAAATCCCAAGCGTGAGCCCTGAGAGTAGGCTCCCACACTTAGCCACAGTGGGGAGCGGGACCCGGAAAGTTTCAGACTACTGGGCAACTACGTTGAAGTTAAACTTAGTGCCAGGAGGCAGGTCATGGATCACTAGGCAACACTGCAGGGGACAGGACCCGGACGAGCTCCCATCAATCGGCAGCGATACCCCGAGATTTGGTTTACCCGGTTGTCAGCGTCTGCTTATTGACTGAGTGAGTACCTGAGTGAGTTCTGCATCCTACAGCATCCACCGAGTCCCGGGGCCTTCCCCTACCCGTGGAGGGCAACGACACCTTGCTGCCCCATTCCATCACCCCAAGTACTCCCAACAGCAGCGGCGGCATCCCCTCATTACCGTAAACCACGGGTGGCGTCACGAACTACAACTCCCCTGTAAATAACTATCCCCTATTACATTTAGAGCGGCCCCAAGCCCCCGGGTCCGGAGACCCTCGAGCAACAAGCAAGCACACGGATCTGAGCGGTTCGATCCGCTGCAGGGACGGCACAGAACAACTAACAGGACTTGCATCATTCACCCTCATTTAGTTGTCCAGAGCTCTCCAGAATCAAGTCTTAGGGGCACTTTGCACACTACGACATCGCAAGCCGATGCTGCGATGCCGTGCGCGATAGTCCCCGCCCCTGTCGCAGCTGCGATATCATGGTGATAGCTGCCGTAGCAAACATTAACCTTCTTAAGGGGGCGGGTCGTGCGGCATCATAGCGATGTCACATGGCAGTCGGCCAATAGAAGCGGAGGGGCGGAGATTAGCGGGACGTAAACATGCCGCCCACCTCCTTCCTTCCGCATAGCCGCCGTGAGCCGCAGGACGCAGGTAGGAGATGTTCCTCGCTCCTGCAGCTTCACACACAGCGATGTGCGCTGCCGCAGGAACGAGGAACAACATCGTAACATCGGTATTTCCCAATTCATGGAAATGCCGGACCCTACACAGCTTTTGCGCTCGGTAATCGTATCAAAAAGGATTTACACGCTACGATATCGACTGCGACGCCGGATGTGCATCACTTTCGATTTGACCCCACTGACATCGCAGCTGCAATGTCGTAGTGTGCAAAGTGCCCCTTAGGCCAGAGTAACACTTTTGAGTGACTCGCGAGAGTCTCGCATCACATCACCTGGCACGGCCGCACACTCTCCAGCACGGAGCGTGTCAGCTGCATGAATTTCTATTCAGCTGAGATACTCCTGTCCGGAGAGCAGCAGGCCATGTCAGATGATGTGATGCAAGACTCGCATGAGTCACTCGTAAGTTAAAGAGAGTAACCTCTAAGCATAGCCACTACTAAACATTATGGGATTATAACTGGTGAACAATTAAGAGGACCCCGCATACAAAGTTAGACCCCCACAAATCTGGTATTGTTGGCGTATCCTAAGATAGGTGACTAGAAAACTGGCTGTGTGTCGCCCTGGGCAAGCCAGGGGACACAGATAACAACACCACTACACCCCACACTCCAGGTAGGCACACCTGCTAACCAGAAATCCTTGTTGCCTTCCTCCAGAGGTTGATGATGCACACCAGGGGGTGGGCCAGGCGGTTGGCTCCGCCCACCTAGGAGCTCACAACTCTGGAGGCAGGAAGTTTCAGGCAGTTCTGTCAGGGAGGAGGAAGTGGAAGGAGTGAGGAGTAGCCCAGGCAGGGGCTAGAGTAAACAACAAGAAGTGAAAGCGAAGGAAAGGAAAGTGAAAAAGGAGGAAAGCAAGAAGTGGAGACAGCGCAGAGAGTGTGCAAAGCCTGAGAGCCCAGCTGTGTGTAGGGCTAGAACAGCAAGGTCAGCGACGGCGGTGACTGTCCGGAGTGGGACAGTTCGGAAGTTCCTGGAAGGACCCCGTTGGCTGTGTGCCCGGTGGTCTGGAGCAGTGTTCCGAAGGACAGTCAGCACCAGGGCAGGGGCCTCTCGGACCCCGGCAAGGCTAGGAGTCGCCCAATTTGCCGAATCCGTCAGTGACGGGGACGCAGATCCCCCAACAACAAAGTCCCGATTGACGGCAACAGCCCGACCATTAACGGGGAGACACCGCCACCGCCAAGGCACCAGTTTCCCCAGGGCCAGCGCCTGCGGGCAAAGTGTAGAGCTCCTCCGGCCCAGATTGCAGTCGGGGAGCGGGTAACCGGAGGGAATCCACCGATACCACCAGACCACACAGGTGCAAGGAAGAGAGAAGTCACCGTCACCTACCGGGAGTGCGGGTGCAGCCGTCTGTGGGACCGTCCTACCAGCCGTTGGTTTACCGTACAAACTGTGTCCGTGTCAGGCTGAGTGAGTACCATAGTGCCGCAAGGCACAGCGCTGCCCCCGCGTCCCTGCGCCCTCCAGGCCCTACACTTTACATCTCTCCACCGGGCCCCGGGATCACCAACCCCTACCCACGGAGGGGCAACACAACACCTGGCTGCTCCCATCACCATCCCCGGGACCCCCACACCGAGCAGCGGTGGTGCCATCACCACAACCGTGGGTGGCGTCACGAACTATAATCCCAACAAACACCCCCCTTTCACTCACGGGCGAGGAGCGTCGCTCGAGACACCCCGGGATCCGGCCCGCAGCTCGAGCCACCAGGAGCAACTGCCGGACCCGAGCAGAAGGGGTGAGCGCGGTGTGCCGACACCCTCCTCCCCGCCCGCGACAACTTGGCGTCACGAACAGGATCTTACCGCTCTGCCGTCAGGTAGAGGTGCGCCTTGTTACCGCCGGAGGCATCCGGCAGAAAAATTTCAGAAGCCGCCATCTTTGGCGCGAAAAGTTCCCGCTCGAGCGTCTTCTCGAGCAGTAGAAGCGCGAAGGCCAAAACCCCGCCCCGAGAGAGGAGGGGCCGGAAAGAGCTAAGGGGGACGGAAACAAGATGTCTGCGCCCGACGGAGCCGCTGGAGGAGCGGTGGTCGCAGCCGCAGCGGCACCCGCGGATGGGAATGGGCCTGCCCAGGTCCCGGCCGTACTGGCGGGAGGTGCCGCGGCCCCCGCGCTTGCTCAGGTCATGCCGTTTTCCTTGCCCTATGCGCCCGGAGCTGCCTGGCTACCGCAGTATGACGGGAAACCGGATGCCCTACAGGCCTTCCGGAAAAAGCTTAACCCGTTGCTAGAGCTGTACCCCCTGACTGATAAGCAACGTGCAGCGATAGTGCTAGGCCAGTTAACCGGTGCGGCGGAGCAGGAAGCGGAGACCTGGGCCGAGGGGGACCGGATCTCTGTAGCCACCATCTTCGAGAAGCTACAGACTGCCTTCGAGACCCGGACAGAAGCTGAGCTGAGGATGCAGTTTTACCAGTGCCGGCAACGAGCTGGGGATAGCATTCGGGACTATGCTCTACGTCTGCAGACCGCCCTCCGCACGCTGAAGCGGGTGAACTCTATTAATGAGGCGGATAGCAACAAGATGTTGGTGGAGCAATTTGCGCAGGGGATGAGGTCCCCTGAGGATCGTAAACAACTCCGGCTGTGGGCCCTGGAACACCCTGATGTGGACTTTGCTGTGTTAAAGGAGCGGGCTATCAAAGCACTACAGCCCCCAGCTGCTGAAATTCTGGAACCCGTCCCGTGGCCCGTCGAGACAGCTCCCGTTGTGGCGGCTCCAGCCAAACCAACCTCCTTACTACCTGCAGCCTCAAGCAGCACAGTGGAAGAACTGGCAGCCCAGGTCCGTCGCCTGGACGGAGACCTTGCCAAAATCCTTGCTGCACTACAACCCCTGACCAGATCTCAGCCCCAAGCGCAGATACAGCTTGCTGACAGTCCCGAAGATGTTCCCTGGATGCAGCGGAGAAGCGCTAACAACCCGCGGAGCAGACCTCCAATCTGCTACAAGTGCCGTAAGCCGGGCCATGTTTACCGACAGTGCCCGTTAAACGAGCAACCCCTGGGGCCCCGGGCCAATCCTCAGGAGTAGAACACCGTGGCCCCCCGGACTGGCGAGACCGATATGTCGGGGCCCGCCCTATCATCCCTGTGGCTGTGGACGGCATACCCGTGATGGCTCTCCTGGACACTGGATCACAGGTAACTACCATACCGTATACCTTGTACCAGCAGTATTGGGCCACAGACGAGCTGGCGCCTCCAGACCCTAGTATAAATTTGATTGCCGCTAATGGACTTCCATTGACCCAGGTGGGGTATAAAGAAGTGGCTATGACAGTGGGGCAAGCTGAACTGCAACATCAGGGCATGATTGTGATCATGAATGAACCCAGTGATCATAACCCGAAAATAGTGCTGGGAACCAATGTGATGGAACACTGCATGGCTGATGTGTTGAACCTTTTGCAACGGCTAGCCGCCACGGCGGCGGGGAGCCGGCAGAGGGCTGTGCAGCGTGAGATCCGCGCCCTGATGTACCGCCAGCATGTAAGCTCAACCGGAGGGGAGATTGGTGGAGTGCGAGTGATGGATGTTGCTCCATTGACTGTGCCCCCTAGGAGTGAGATGATGATCTGGTGTAGGGCAGCAGTAGGGCCTCAGGGGCGTGACTACCCTGCGATGATGGAGCCCATGCCTTCCGAGCACTGGCCCACTGTAGTGGCCGCCCGAGGGGTGGTAGATGTGAAGAAAGGGAGAGTGCCTGTGAGAGTGTTGAACTGTGGGGAGGAGGAAGTCAGGCTCCCCCGGTATGCCACCATTGCCAAACTGCTCACCCTGGACCCTCACACTATCCAGGAAGCCCGTCCATCCACACTCCCACCTACCACCAGCACTTCCCCACCCCAGGGGGACACCAAGGAGTGGCACCAACAGCTACATGTGGGCACTGATGATACCCCTACACATCACAGGGCAGGGGTACACAGGGTAGTGCAGGAGTACGAACAGGTTTTCAGTAAGCACCCCCTAGACTTTGGGCAGATCAAGGGGGTCCAACACCACATTCCCACGGGTGAACATCCCCCTATCAAAGAGAGGTATAGACCTATTCCCCCTGCACATTACCAGTGTGCCAAAGATATGTTGAAGAATATGAAGGAGGCAGGGGTTATTCGGGACAGTTGTAGTCCCTGGGCCGCTCCGTTGGTACTGGTCAAGAAGAAGGATGGTACCATGCGGATGTGTGTGGACTACCGGAAGATCAACCAGATAACCCATAAAGATGCCTATCCATTGCCTCGTATTGAAGAATCTTTGGCTGCACTGAGAACTGCAAACTACTTCTCGACCCTTGACCTCACCAGCGGATACTGGCAAGTGGCCGTGGCCCCCGAGGACCGGGAGAAGACCGCCTTCACCACCCCGATGGGGCTCTGCGAATTCAATAGCATGCCGTTTGGGCTGTGCAATGCCCCCGGGACCTTCCAACGGTTGATGGAGTGCTGTTTGGGATATTTAAACTTCGAGACCGTCCTGCTGTATTTGGATGATGTGATTGTTTATTCCCAGACGTATGAAGCCCATCTGGAGCACCTGGCCGAGGTGTTCGCGTCCCTTGCCAAGTTCGGGATGAAGTTGAAGCCCTCGAAGTGCCATCTGCTGAAACCCAGGGTGCAGTATCTAGGACATGTGGTGAGTGCGGATGGTGTTGCCCCCGACCCTGAGAAGATCACTGCCATCCAGAGCTGGCCGAGACCAACCACAGTGAGGGAAGTACGGCAGTTCCTGGGTCTGGTAGGGTACTATCGGCGTTTTATAAAGGGGTACATGAAGATGGCTGCCCCCATGCAAGATCTCCTCGTGGGACAGACCAAAGGTGGTAGACCCATTGGAGCCCCACTGTTGTGGGAGGACCAGCATGAGGAGTCCTTTGGCCAGTTGAAGGCGGCCTTGACCGGAGAAGAGGTCTTGGCGTACCCTGACTATGGGCGCCCGTTCATTCTCCACACGGACGCCAGTAACGTGGGGCTAGGAGCGGTCTTGTCCCAGGTCCAGGATGGAAAGGAGAAGGTGATTGCCTACGCCAGCCGAAAACTTCGGCCGACCGAAAGGAACCCTGAGAACTATAGCTCCTTCAAGCTCGAGCTATTGGCGTTGGTGTGGGCTATCACAGAGCGGTTCCGCCACTACCTGGGGGCAGCAAAATTCACCGCGTTTACGGACAACAATCCGTTAACTCACCTGAACACGGCCAAGTTGGGCGCGCTGGAGCAGCGGTGGGTAGCCCGGTTAGCCAACTATGATTTCACCATAAAGTACCGAGCTGGTCGTGTCAACATCAATGCAGATGCACTCTCCCGGATGCCCCATTTGTCAGAAGAGGGGTGTGAGGACGACGACCTCGAGGAGATTGAGTTGCCTGCGTTTCACCAGCCGCCTACTGAGAGGGTACAGGTATGTCAGCAAAGGGTGGATCTGGACCCGCGGCCCAGTCAAGAGTGGCAGGATGCCCAGGACCAAGCGCCGGCTGTCCGCCTTGTCAAGACTCTGGTGGAACAAGGCGCCATGGGAATGGACCCCAGCGCTCCAGCCGAAGCCCAACGCTTGTGGAAAGAACGGAAACGGCTTTACCTACACCAAGGGAGGCTGTACCGTGAGCTGATCAACCCGAAGACCCATGAGAAAATATGCCAGTTAATCGTTCCTCAGGCTGATGTCGCTACTGTACTGCGGGCATACCATGATGGTGCTGGCCACTTCGGGTGGAAGAAGCTGGAGATGCTGTTGAGGGAGCGGTTCTATTGGAGTGGGATGCGTGAATCGGTGGAAGCCTGGTGCCGAGAGTGCGGTCCTTGTACGCTGAGGAGAAAGGACGAGACTAGCCAGAGGGCACCGTTACATCCCATCGTCACCCATCAGCCGCTGGAACTGGTCGCCCTAGACCATGTTAAGCTCACCCCTAGCCGAAGTGGGTACACCTACGCATTGACCATGGTAGACCACTACTCAAGATTTATGGTGGTAGTCCCCGTCAAGGACCTGACTGGTCGAACTGCTGCTCGTGCGTTCCAGGCTTATTTCTGCCGACCTCATGGGTACCCCGAGAAGGTGCTGACTGACCAAGGCCCGGCTTTTGAAGCAGAGGTGTTTCACGAATTCTGCCAGTTGTACGGCTGCAAGAAGATCCGGACCACTCCGTACCACGCCCAAACCAACGGCATGTGCGAGAAAATGAATCACTTGGTCCTGGGGCTCCTCAAGACGCTACCGCTGGAAGAACGGAACATGTGGCCGGAAAAGTTACCCGACTTGGTCGACATGTACAATAATATCCCAACCAGCTCGACGAAGTGCACCCCAGCGTATCTGATGAGGGCTCGGCCTGGCCGCCTGCCGGTGGATCTGGAGATGGGGTTGGAAGCTCCGGAAGCACTCCCTTCAACGGCAGAGTGGGAGAGTCGGAGGAGGGCCCAGTACCGGCAAATCCAGGAGTATGTAGAGAAAAACCTCAGTCGAAGTCGAGAACAGCAAGAGCACCGGTTCAACCAGAAGGCGCCTGCAGGTCCTTTCCAGCCAGGAGATGTGGTGCTGAAACAGAAGAGAAAAGCCCACAAACTGGATGACCAGTGGGAGCAAGTCCCTTACGTCGTACAACCCACCGAGTGGGACAATGGGAAAACCTACCAGATCAGTCGTGACCAAGGGGGCACCCTGGCCACAGTTTCTCGGGACCATCTGAAAAAATGCCCCCCAGTATTGAAAGCAGAAGCTGAAGTACCGGTTTCTCCACCAGTGGAAAAGGCAGCAGAGGTAATCCACACTGTAATGGGTGACTTCCCAGCAAACTGGCCTACACAGAACGGCGCGGTGATACTTCCAGTGATACTGTTCCCACAACCCGTGGATGAAGAAGTAGTGGAAGCGGTTAACCGTGAGCTAGAACCAGTGCCAGTGCCCAGGGATGAACCTGTACCCAGCCCCCCTGCACCTCCGCCTGCCCCACACTGTAGCAGGGAGGAGGAACCGATTGTTCCCTCTACCCCACTGTCTAGCACCACCGACACCGGGCCCCGAAGGTCCACCCGTTCCAACCTAGGTAGACCCCCACTTAGGTACAGGGAGACCGTTCTATGAGTGAAAGGGGTCCGCAAATGTAAAAGGTTGTTGTGTGTGTGTTTGAAAAAGTTGAAAGTTTTGAAAATGAAAAATGATTTACCGAAGTTTACCTGATTGTCTGCAGTGATTAGCAACCGGCAGGAGCCGGTACCGTTGTCCCCGTGGGGACCGTTTAAAGTTTAAAAATGCATGGGAACTATCCATGGACAAGCCCGTGAACTCTGCAGGGCAACCACAAACGTTAGTGGCTTGTAAATATGTTGGGTACCGTTACCGTTTCCGCAATGCCGCCTCCGGAGAGGCAGGTTGGAGGGAGGGCCCTGAGCAGAGCAGGCCAGGGCCCAGCCACCAAAGGGACCGGTGGCTACCCTCTGGAGGGCAAGGACAGATCCCGCTCGGGTGACTTGTGCTGGACTGTGGGTCAAGGGGTGCTGCCTGGGTTTTAGGGGCAGCATCAGGGCCAGGTTGCTTGGGTGGGAGAGAGCGGAAACCGTGACCGTACACCGTTGAAACGTTAAAAGAAAATGTGCCTCCCGTTTGGGAAGAGTTTATGATTAAAAATGTTATTGATGTTTGATTAACCCTTGTTATCCCCTTTTACAGAAAAATAAAACCGGTGTAGGACGGCAGCCCGCGGACGGTCTGCATTTTGCTAAGGGGGAATGTGTCGCCCTGGGCAAGCCAGGGGACACAGATAACAACACCACTACACCCCACACTCCAGGTAGGCACACCTGCTAACCAGAAATCCTTGTTGCCTTCCTCCAGAGGTTGATGATGCACACCAGGGGGTGGGCCAGGCGGTTGGCTCCGCCCACCTAGGAGCTCACAACTCTGGAGGCAGGAAGTTTCAGGCAGTTCTGTCAGGGAGGAGGAAGTGGAAGGAGTGAGGAGTAGCCCAGGCAGGGGCTAGAGTAAACAACAAGAAGTGAAAGCGAAGGAAAGGAAAGTGAAAAAGGAGGAAAGCAAGAAGTGGAGACAGCGCAGAGAGTGTGCAAAGCCTGAGAGCCCAGCTGTGTGTAGGGCTAGAACAGCAAGGTCAGCGACGGCGGTGACTGTCCGGAGTGGGACAGTTCGGAAGTTCCTGGAAGGACCCCGTTGGCTGTGTGCCCGGTGGTCTGGAGCAGTGTTCCGAAGGACAGTCAGCACCAGGGCAGGGGCCTCTCGGACCCCGGCAAGGCTAGGAGTCGCCCAATTTGCCGAATCCGTCAGTGACGGGGACGCAGATCCCCCAACAACAAAGTCCCGATTGACGGCAACAGCCCGACCATTAACGGGGAGACACCGCCACCGCCAAGGCACCAGTTTCCCCAGGGCCAGCGCCTGCGGGCAAAGTGTAGAGCTCCTCCGGCCCAGATTGCAGTCGGGGAGCGGGTAACCGGAGGGAATCCACCGATACCACCAGACCACACAGGTGCAAGGAAGAGAGAAGTCACCGTCACCTACCGGGAGTGCGGGTGCAGCCGTCTGTGGGACCGTCCTACCAGCCGTTGGTTTACCGTACAAACTGTGTCCGTGTCAGGCTGAGTGAGTACCATAGTGCCGCAAGGCACAGCGCTGCCCCCGCGTCCCTGCGCCCTCCAGGCCCTACACTTTACATCTCTCCACCGGGCCCCGGGATCACCAACCCCTACCCACGGAGGGGCAACACAACACCTGGCTGCTCCCATCACCATCCCCGGGACCCCCACACCGAGCAGCGGTGGTGCCATCACCACAACCGTGGGTGGCGTCACGAACTATAATCCCAACAAACACCCCCCTTTCACTCACGGGCGAGGAGCGTCGCTCGAGACACCCCGGGATCCGGCCCGCAGCTCGAGCCACCAGGAGCAACTGCCGGACCCGAGCAGAAGGGGTGAGCGCGGTGTGCCGACACCCTCCTCCCCGCCCGCGACAGCTGTAACGTGTGCACGATTGGCAGGTATCATGCAAATTATATCAGAACACATGCACAATACCTTTCCATTGCGCATGTATCCGTGGCCGGTATGAGTAGGGGCAAGAAATGTTTGGGTTATTTTTGCCAAAAAAGCACAACTAAAATAAAATAAATTATCTTTTGATCACACAAATAAAAACGAATAAGCACAATTAAAAATATCCATTCCTACCAGCCAGGATAGTAATAAGCGGCAGTTCGATGTTGTAAAACAAATCCCACAAGCCTTCCGCCTGCAAAATAATAATAACGTTTAATATGTGGCTTATAGTGATGATAAATACTAAGTACACCCTCTTTGAATTCTATGGTTTTATGATATGAATCAGGACATAAAAAAATGTTCAGGTCTTTATAAGATCTGAAAATTAGGTAAATACAAACTACGACAGAGAACCACAAGTGACCACTTATACAGTGTCTATTTATTTAACCAAAAGTACACAGAAATGCAGAATCAGTGTGTGAAAAATTAAGTACACCCCATAAAACTCTAGCTCGTGGAATTATTATTAGAAACCTTAGAAAAAATATTTAGGGGGGTCTTTAGACACAGTACACCTCAAGAAATCAAACCCCACCATAAAATTCAATACTTTATTCTATTAAACCAACAGAGTGCAAATTAAAAACAGAGTAAGTTTGATAAATTAGGTTACGGTTATGTCGCGGGCGGAGGAGGGGACGCTGCGCTCTCCCACTGCTCGGGTCCGGCCGCTGCTGCGGCTGTTGCTGCTCGGTGGTGGCTCGAGCGGTGGGCCGGATCCCGGGGACTCGAGCGGCGCTCCTCGCCCGTGAGTGAAAAGGGTGGGGATTGAATTGTGGGGATTTGGTTATTGTCCGTGACGCCACCCATGGTTGTGGTGATATTGGTGACACCACCGCTGCTCTGGGCGGGGATCCCGGGAGCGATGACAGGGAGCAGCCTGGATGTTAGTTCTCCCCTCCGTGGGTAGGAGGTTGGTTGTCCCAGGGCTCGGTGGTGGGGTAGGGATGGATGGCAAGCAGGTTACGGGGCCTGGCGAGGTGCAGGGTCGCGGGGGCAGCGCTGTGCCGCACGGTACGGTGGTACTCACTCAGCCAATGATGAGGACACAGTTCTCGGTAAAACACACGGCTGGATGGATGGGTCCCACAGACGGCTGCGGTGTTTCTCCTCCCGGCAGGTTGATGGTGACTGCCTTTCCCTGCACCTGTGTAACGTGTATGGTTCCAATGGGTTCCCACCGGTAACCGGCTCCCCAGCTTGGATGGGTGCTGAAGGAGCCCCTTTTGCCCGCAGGCTCTGGCCCTGGGAACTTTAGCCTTGGCGGTGACTGTGTTTCCCTCTCTCGGTTAGACGGTTGCCTTCTGTCGGGACTTGGCTGCTGGGAAACCCAGGAGGTTCCCTTCGCTAACGGATTTGGCAAATTCACGGCGACTCCTAGCCTTGCCGGGGTCCGTAAGCCCCTGCCGGATGGTGCTGGCTTCTCTTTGCGTACCAGTCCGGTACCGCCGGGCCACCGCCCGTCCACGGTCCTTACAGTTAGCTCCAATAGGCCACTCCTGCAGACGGTCACCACCGTCTGCCAACCTTGCTGATCTGACCGGGCCACACACCCGGACCAACTTCAGGCTGCTTAACTGCCGCTTCCCTCCTTCCACTTTCACTTCCAAAACTCTATCTGCCTGCTTTGCCCGCCTCCAGGACTGTGAACTCCTCGGTGTGCGGGGCCAACCGCCTGGCCCACCCCCCTGGTGTGAACATCAGCCCCTGGAGGAAGGCAACAAGGGTTTTTGTCTGACTTCGGTGTGCCTGACCAGGAGTGTGGGGTGTGTTGGTGTTGTTCTGTGACGTCCTGGCTTGTCCAGGGCGCCACAGTTACAGGGAGGATTACGGGCAAATTCCCTATTCTTACCCTTCCTGGCCGCAGGGGTCGGCACCCTATACAAATGAACGCAGTGGTGCCTCCACTCACACGTGGACTGACCCTTCAAACCCTGTGCTAACAGTCTAATTCGTGCTGCTGATCTCTCTGGGAGCCTATCTCGTGATGTTCTCATACACCCACACAGGCACTCTAGGAAATATACATTTGGTATGACTTTTGTGATTTTTCCTTTTTAGTATATTAAATGAATATCTTTTCTTTACTCAGCATTTTGTAGATGACATAGTCAGCTTATCAAGTAGAAGACACTGTCCATGTTGAAAGCATCAAACTCTGGATATCACCAGTAGATGATGTAGCCAGTTGCTACCGCTTCGCCACTAGGCGTAACTCACTGCCCGACGCGTTTCTCCTCCTGGACCAACAATTGACAACAATCCCACTGCATAGATCTAGAGGCCGGCCGCACGTCAGTAGTACAAGGATAGGCGCCATTATCCTTGTACTGCTGACGTGCGGCCGGCCTCTAGATCCATGCAGTGGGATATCTGACTGACAATAATACCTCAATAAGGAATTGTATACTCATGGCATAAATGGAACATGCAGTCCCAGGCAATGGTATATTGTGATGAGAACAACAGTACCTCATTGAAGGATTGAATCATTGACTATGGCACTAATATAATTCTGTCATCTGCGCGATTGAGCCTTGAACAGCCCCTGATGAACCTCCATTCAATTGTTGGTCCAGGAGGAGAAACGCGTCGGGCAGTAAGTTACGCCTAGTGGCGAAGCGGTAGCAACTGGCTACATCATCTACTGGTGATATCCAGAGTTTGATGCTTTCAACATGGACAGTGTCTTCTACTTGATAAGCTGACTATGTCATCTACAAAATGCTGAGTAAAGAAAAGATATTCATTTAATATACTAAAAAGGAAAAATCACAAAAGTCATACCAAATGTATATTTCCTAGAGTGCCTGTGTGGGTGTATGAGAACATCACGAGATAGTATATTAGGCTCCCACAGAGATCAGCAGCACGAATTAGACTGTTAGCACAGGGTTGAAGGGTCAGTCCACGTGTGAGCGGGGGCACCACTGCGTTCATTTGTATAGGGTGCCGACCCCTGCGGCCAGGAAGGGTAAGAATAGGGAATTTGCCGGTAATCCTCCCTGTAACCGTAACCTAATGTATCAAACTTACTCTGTTTTTAATTTGCACTCTGTTGGTTTAATAGAATAAAGTATTGAATTTTATGGTGGGGTTTGATTTCTTGAGGTGTACTGGAATTATTATTAGCAACAATAACTTGAAGTAATTGTCTCCTGTATGACCTTACCAGTCCCTCACATGGCTCTGGAGGAACTTGTCCCATTCTTTTTACTTCTTTGCTTAAATTCATTGAGCTTTGAGGGCTTTAGTTTATGAACAGCTCTATTGAAGGCCTACAGCATTTCAATTGGGTAAGATCTGGACAGTGACTGGGCTGACTGGGAATTGAAACACTGTGATTTGTTTAATTTTCAAGCGATTTTGATGGAGTTTTGTTTGGTATCATTGTTCTTCGCCTTCTGATGGAGCTTTGTTTGGTATGATTTGTTTGGTATCATTGTCATGCTCCAGTTTCGGACAAGCTTTTGGATAGATGGTCTCTAATTTGTCTATAGAATACGTTTGCATACAGAGGAGTTCACAATTGACTCAATGACTTCACGGTGCCCAGGTCTTTTGGCTGCAAAGCCTATATTATCTACCCTCCACAACCGTGCTTCACAGTTGATATGATGTGTTGATGCTGCTACGCCAAACCCTATTGCAGTACATCATGGCCACATTTTGGTCTACTATGTCAAAGGGACATTATGCCACACGTTTTATGATTTGTTCAAATGCTACTTTACAAACTCTAACAAAGCTGCTATGTGTTATAGAAAGAAGAGGCTTTTTGTTCCTAAACCTTACCAACAAGCTTAACTTGTTCAGTTTCTTTCTAATTGTATCATTATGGACTGGAACTTTTAAAATCCCAACTGAGGCCTTTAGAGTCTGAGCTGTAGCTCTTGGGTTTTTGTTATATATATATATATATATATATATATATATATATTTTATATATATACTTTCTTATTTATGAATATTTTCCTTATGTTATCCAGAGGTGCACAGACCTTTTCTATATTGTGAACACTTTTACTTTCACACAGAGGCTTAGGATATGTGGCACATTGCAGATTAGGTGCCGAAATTTTCTGCAACAAAAAATGCACCTTGTGGCAGAAAAACGCACCAAAAACGCAGCGTTTTTTTAACATGAGTTTTTTTGTGAAAACAATGCCTGGAAAGCTAAAAATCGCAGGAAAAAAACTCACCAACAACTAACATGCTGCAGATTTTTTCTGCATCCAAAACTGCAAGGAAAAAAGAAGCAACGTGTGCACAGCACTTCTGAATTCTCATTGACTTTGCTGACATAAGGATGGGCAACAAAGTGCACGATAAACTGCACCATCTGCAACATAAAACTCAGCGTACGCACAGGGCGTAACAGAGTTGTTTTAGGAACCTGGGTCGTAACTTAATTTATAAACATACAAGTCATGATGTGACAGTATACAAATTATTTCTTACCTGAAGCTTGTGCTCTAGAGTCAACATCAAATTATATAAAACCGACAATTTCTTGCATGTGATTTGCAGCTGAAACACAACATGGAAACACAACATGGAAACAAAGACATTTAAAAGGTAAACATATGCTTTAAAAATGTTTTACCCCACTTCCCTCTTTCCAACTGAAAAGACAACATTGATGATGACGACTACAAGATTTTTGGATCTGTAGTCACAATCTGATTAATCTGTTTTATGATTAACTGATACTGAGCCTCAATTCATAGTTTAACCCATTAAAGGGTTATTCTCAAGTTGTGTCTTGAGCAGCACACAGCTTTCCAGTCTCTTTCACTTTTCTAGTTTCTGGAAGGGCGGGATCTCCTCTTCGAGTGACAGCTCTGATGAATGGTAGAAGTGTAATATTAGTAGAACTACAAAGCTCGGCACAAGTTCTGCAATAACACAGTCAGCTTTCAGTGGTGTGTTCTGGAGACAAGACTGTTATTGTGAGAATACAAAATACTCTTCTGTATGCTTTCTACTGTGAGAATTTTATATATATATATATATATATATATATATATATATATATATATATACAGTACATACAGTACATACCAAAAGTTTGGGCACACCTTCTCATTCAAAGAGTTTTCCTTATTTTCATGACTGAAAATTGTAGATTCACATTGAAGGCATCAACACTATGAATTATCACATGTGGAATGAAATACTTAACAAAAAAGTGTGAAACAACTGAAAATATGTCTTATATTCTAGGTTCTTCACAGTAGCCACCTTTTGCTTTGATTACTGCTTTGCACACTCTTGGCATGCTCTTGATGAGCTTCAAGAGGCAGTCACCGGAAATGGATTTCACTTCACAAGTGTGCCCTGTCAGGTTTAATAAGTGGGATTTCTTGCCTTATAAATGGGGTTGGGACCATCAGTTGTGTTGTGCAGAAGTCTGGTGGATACACAGCTGATAGTCCTACTGAATAGACTGTTATCTGCTTTTTTCTTGCCATAATACAAATTCTAAGTAAAGGAAAATGAGTGGCCATCATTACTTTAAGAAATGAAGGTCAGTCAGTCCGAAAAATTGGGAAAACTTTCAAAGTGTCCCCAAGTGCAGTGGCAAAAACCATCAAATGCTACAAAGAAACTGGCTCACATGAGGACCGCCCTAGGAAAGGAAGACCAAAGGTCACCTCTGCTGCGGAGTATAAGTTTATCCGAGTCACCAGCCTCAGAAATCACAGGTTAACAGCAGCTCAGATTAGAGACCAGGTCAATGCCACACAGAGTTCTAGCGGCAGACACATCTCTAGAACAACTGTTAAGAGGAGACTTTGTGCAGCAGGCCTTCATGGTGTAAAATAGCTGCTAGGAAACCACTGCTAAGAACAGGCAACAAGCAGAAGAGACTTGTTTGGGCTAAAGAACACAAGGAATGAACATTAGACCAGTGGAAATCTGTGCTTTGGTCTGATGAGTCCAAATTTTAGATCTTTGGATCCAACCACTGTGTCTTTGTGCGACGCAGAAAAGGTGAACGGATGGACTCTACATGCCTGGTTCCCACCGTGAAGCATGGTGGAGGAGGTGTGATGGTGTGGGGGTGCTTTGCTGGTGACACTGTTGGGGATTTATTCAAAATTGAAGGCATACGGAACCAGCATGGCTACCACAGCATCTTGCAGTGGCATGCTATTCCATCCGGTTTGCGTTTAGCTGGACCATCATTTATTTTTCAACAGGACAATGACCCCAAACTCACCTCCAGGCTGCGTAAGGGCTATTTGACTAAGAAGGAGAGTGATGGGGTGCTACGCCAGATGACCTGGCCTCCACAGTCACCAGACCTGAACCCAATCGAGATGGTTTGGGGAGAGCTGGACCGCAGAGTGAAGGCAAAAGGGCCAACAAGTGCTAAGCATTACAGACATGGCATAGTCGTGGTTAACGCGTTTCTGGCTTAACGCCCTTAATCATAACAACTAGTGAATGTTGCCAGTGCCGCTATATACTCCCCTCTCCCTCTGGGGCAATCAAGCGGAAATGGAAACATATGTGTCAGCAGGCAAAACTGGATGAGAAAAAGTGAGCAAGTGAAAAAAAACATATATATGTATATGTGGAACAGAGTACTTTTGTTAGAACCACATATGAATGCTCTATTATTTTTTATTATTGTTAAATGTCCCTGATAATCAAGAACAAAAATCTCATACATGAATGATACCAAATAACAAATGAATGTATCATACATTCATGCTATTTATGCCAACAATAACAAGAAAGAATCATATATATATATATTTTTATCTACATGACTCTTCTATTTGTTTATATGTATATTATACTTATATATTATTAATTTATATCAAAATATAAGAATGCATGAGTGAAAATATAGAGCAATCATATGGGGTTTCACAAGTTTAATATCAACATGATACAATATTATATTGTTGTATTAAGGTGGAAAAAATACTTTGAGTGAACAGTGAGTGATCATAAAATTTCCATTAAGATTTTTCACAAAACTGGAAAACCACTAATTTATGCAAAATTAGTTAAAGTAATTCACATTTGTCATATTTATACAAGAAACATGAAAAATTGTATACAGATTCATCAGACATTGTGGCAAGTGCCATATCAAATAGTCCATTTTGATTGAAATAAAGCAGTTCATTTCATTTGGAAACAAAAAGATAAATTCCTTTGTATTAAGCCAGTATCTCAGTTGCGACTTTTTGGGGAAACTCCAGGTCAAATTCAGTTGGAAAGTTCATATCATTGTAGATCAATGTGAATTAAGTCCTACATCGATTAATTCAAGCATCATTTTGTGAAAAAATTTCTATATAAAAAAAAATTTTTATATAAAAATTTTTTTATAGTAAAATTGAGGCATTCTTTTACAAGATGTTTCTGTAGAATACATAAGTATTTTAGTTTTAAACAAGATCAGATTAACATTAACAAAATTGTTTCAGGTATAACAACAATTTGGTCAAGAAAGGACTTTGTACCACTGCACTATTATAGGGCTCCAACACACATCCGTGAAAACCACGTCCGTGTAAAACGGGCCGTTTTTTGGGTCCGTTTTCCGTTTTTTAGGTCCGTTTTTATGGTATGTGTGGCCTGCGTATGTATCCCATATGCTAGCCATACGTGCGTGTGGAATGTCCGTGTGTGCGTGTGAAACTTAACTGACGCGTGTGTGTGTTGTCCGTGTGGAATATCCGTGTGTGATGCAAAATGTCATTTACTACATGTCGGCAGACAGAGTAGCGGGATGAGAATGAACTCGGGTGAACTTCACCCGACTTCATTGTCATGCCGCGGCTCTGTCTGTGCCGTGTACTGATTAGCGGTCACTTGTGAAGGATTCACCGGTGACCGCTAATCCCCCGAGTGACTGAAGTGTCCCCCCCTCTCTCATACTCACCGGTCCCCGATCACCGGCGCTGCACGGCATTCACACTGCTCCGGCGGCTTTTTCTAATTTGAATATGCCGGCCGCTCATTAAACAATCTCGTATTCCCTGCTTTCCCCGCCCACCGGCGCCTATGATTGGTTGCAGTGAGACACGCCCCCACGCTGAGTGACAGGTGTCTCACTGCACCCAATCACAGCAGCCGGTGGGCGTGTCACTATGGAGTATAGAAATAAATAAATAAATAATTAAAAAAAACGGCGTGCGGTTCCCCCCAAATTTAATACCAGCCAGATAAGGCCATACGGCTGAAGGCTGGTATTCTCAGGATGGGGAGCTCCACGTTATGGGGAGCCCCCCAGCCTAACAATATCAGTCAGCAGACGCCCAGAATGGCCGCATACATTAGATGCGACTGTTCTGGGACAGTACCCGGCTCTTCCCGATTTGCCCTGGTGCGTTGGCAAATCGGGGTAATAAGGAGTTATTGGCAGCCCATAGCTGCCAATAAGTCCTAGATTAATCATGTCAGGCGTCTCCCCGAGATACCTTCCATGATTAATCTGTAAATTACAGTTAAAAAACACACACCCCCGAAAAATCCTTTATTAGAAATAAAAAACACTAACAAAGTCCCTCATCACCAATTTATTAACCCCGACAAAGCCTTCCATGTCCGGCGTAATCCACGGACCTCCAGCGTCGCATCCAGCTCTGCTGCATGAAGGTGACAGGAGCAGCAGAAGACACCACCGCTCCTGTCACCTCCACGCAGCTAATGAAGGCAATAGCGCGATCAGCTGGGCTGTCACTGAGGTTACCTGGATCCAGCGGTGGATGCAGCGATGGCCGTGGGTAACCTCAGTGACAGCTCAGCTGATCGCGCTACTCACCGTCGCTCCGGTCAGCTCTACGCAGCAACTGTGGTGAGTAGCGCGATCCAGCTGGATCCAGCGGTGGCCGCGAGTTACCTGACTGACAGCAGCTGATCGCGCTACTCACCTCATTTGTTGCGTGGAGCTGACAGGAGCGGCAGTGTATTCTGCAGCTCCTGTCACCTGCATGTAGCAGAGCTGGAAGCGACGCTGGAGGTCCGTGGATTACGCCGGACATGGAGGGCTTTGTCGGGGTTAATAAATTGGTGATGAGGGACTTTGTTAGTGTTTTTTATTTCTAATAAATTATTTTTTCGGGTGTGTGTGTGTTTTTTAAATGTCACTTACAGATTAATCATGGAAGGAATCTCCGGGAGACGCCTGACATGATTAATCTAGGACTTATTGGCAGCTATGGGCTGCCAATAACTCCTTATTACCCCGATTTGCCAACGCACCAGGGCAAATCGGGAAGAGCCGGGTACAGTCCTAGAACTGTCGCATATAATGTATGCGGCAATTCTGGGCGGCTGCTGACTGATATTGTTAGGCTGGGGGGCTACCCATAACGTGGGGCTCCCCATCCTGAGAATACCAGCCTTCAGCCGTATGGCTTTATCTGGCTATTATTAAAATGGGGGGGGACCGCACGCCGTTTTTTTTAATTATTTATTTATTTTACTACACAGTATAGACACGCCCACCGGCTGCTGTGATTGGGTGCAGTGAGACAGCTGTCACTCAGCGTGGTGGGCGTGTGTGACTGCAACCAATCACAGGCACCGGTGGGCGGGTAAAGCAGGGAATACGAAATTGATTAATGGGCGGTCGGCATTTTCAAAATAGTAAAAGCCGCCGAAGTTTTTATAACAGCCGTGCAGTGCCGCGCCGGAGATCGGGGAACGGTAAATATGAGAGAGGGGGGGGAACTGACCGAAAGACAGCCAGAGGGACAGAAAAGACAGAGACCGACCGACAGACATAGAGAGAGACCGACCGACCGACGGACTGAGGGAGAGAACGAAACAGAAAAAGAAAAAAGACCGACATCACATGAAAAAAGCACAAAACGTACAGGGAGCAAACAGAGATGCGTCCGTGTCACTCGGACGTGCGCACAGACCCATTGACTTTCATTGGGTCCGTGCTGCGTGTTGCGTGCAGAAAACGGACATGCTGCCGTGCAAAACGCACACAGGTACGGATCACGGACACAGACAAACGGACATGCATCAAAATTGCACGTGGAGCTTTTATCATACAATAACATTGGTGCACGTTTGGCCGTGTCTCCAGTATACACGGAAATGGACCAAACACGCACGTGTTTCACGGATGTGTGTTTCAGGCCATACAGATTATCACAATAATTAAAAAACATGGCACATTAGCAGCCAAAACCTTTATCAAATTTGTCAAATATTTTAGGCAAAATCAAGTGGCCAATTCAAGATCCTTGACACAGTAATATTGCAAATTACTATTAATCACTGTAAAGAACAGATAGTATTAGATTAGCCATCTGAAATGGTCTGAAAGATAAATGAGTAAACAGACCAGTGACACACTGGACCGGAATGTTGCTGTGAACAAGCAGGCACACCCATGTCATAAAATTGCCATGATTGTGCACAGTATTTCCATCAACACCAAAAGTCTCCACAAAAGGGGAAATAAAAGAAAAAGTGACACTCATCGCATGAAAGAAAGACTGTAATTGCATTTAGATCATAGTGCAATGACATTCCAAACTAATTGCAATACAAAGCCCAGACATTAATAATGTAGCATTATATCGCGTCTGAGATTCAAGCCATGGGGAACTCTAGTATTCAATTGGAAAATCCACCATGCCTCTCTATTTCTCAGACCATTTAAGCTGAAACCATGTCTGGGTTTTTTATGCAGTTTTTCAATCGCATATGCAGAAAAAAATTCAATTAACCTATTATGTTCTTGAATAAAATGTTAAAAGCTTGTGATGTGTTTCTTATTTGGTTATATTTGGCAATATCATGGAGATGTTCCTTTATTCTGGTGCAAACCGTTCATTGTCCTGTTGAAAAATAAATGATGGTCCAGCTAAACGCAAACCGGATGGAATAGCACGCCGCTGCAATATGCTGTGGTAGCCATGCTGGTTCAGTATGCCTTCAATTTTGAATAAATCCCCAACAGTGTCACCAGCAAAGCACCCCTACACCATCACACCTCCTCCTCCATGCGTCACGGTGGGAACCAGCCATGTAGAGTCCATCCGTTCACCTTTTCTGCGTCGCACAAAGACACGGTGGTTGGATCCAAAGATCTCAAATTTGGACTCATCAGACCAAAGCACAGATTTCCACTGGTCTAATGTTCATTCCTTGTGTTCTTTAGCCCAAACAAGTCTCTTCTGCTTGTTGCCTGTCCTTAGCAGTGGTTTCCTAGCAGCTATTTTACACCATGAAGGCTGCTGCACAAAGTCTCCTCTTAACAGTTGTTCTAGAGATGTGTCTGCCGCTAGAACTCTGTGTGGCATTGACCTGGTCTCTAATCTGAGCTGCTGTTAACCTGTGATTTCTGAGGCTGGTGACTCGGATAAACTTATACTCCGCAGCAGAGGTGACCTTTGGTCTTCCTTTCCTAGGGCGGTCCTCATGTGAGCCAGTTTCTTTGTAGCATTTGATGGTTTTTGCCACTGCACTTGGGGACACTTTGAAAGTTTTCCCAATTTTTCGGACTGACTGACCTTCATTTCTTAAAGTAATGATGGCCACTCATTTTCCTTTACTTAGAATTTGTATTATGGCAAGAAAAAAGCAGATAACAGTCTATTCAGTAGGACTATCATCTGTGTATCCACCAGACTTCTGCACAACACAACTGATGGTCCCAACCCCATTTATAAGGCAAGAAATCCCACTTATTAAACCTGACAGGGCACACCTGTGAAGTGAAATCCATTTCCGGTGACTACCTCTTGAAGCTCATCAAGAGAATGCCAAGAGTGTGCAAAGCAGTAATCAAAGCAAAAGGTGGCTACTTTGAAGAACCTAGAATATAAGACATATTTTCAGTTGTTTCACACTTTTTTGTTAAGTATTTCATTCCACATATGTTAATTCATAGTTTTGATGCCTTCAATGTGAATCTACAATTTTCAGAGTCATGAAAATAAAGAAAAGTCTTTGAATGAGAAGGTGTGTCCAAACTTTTGGTCTGTACTGTATATATATTTATATGCTTTTCTGTAACCAAACACACTTTCTTTTTTATATGAGTAAGAAGGAAGAGTTTGTTTTCTGATTACTGCTGCTATCAGGAATGCAAGTATGTGTACGCTAAGGTCAGCAGCTGAAGTGATACAAAGGAACGGAATGCAGATGTGATAACAAAGACTGACTATCTGTGCAAGTCCAAATTTATGGCCTGAGGTGCTACGTGCCAAAAACTCTGCAAGATATGGCGTTGGAGACACAAGAGGGGCTGGAGGGGAAATCCCAAAAAATACATAAACATCACATATTTTCTGCATATGCTTTAATATAGCTAATGGAAAACTTAGGAATTTTACTAAAAGATTAACTGACTACTGCTCTATAAAAGGCTTATAAAAATCTGAAAATAAAGCACTCTCTTGTACACCTTCACTGAGAAGGAATTTGTACCAGCTAATCTGTGTGGTCTGGATTCCTCCGCCAGCTCTCAGTGACTATTAATAAGAAATTACAGCAGACATTCACTGTTAAGAAGGAGATTTCCCGAAAACTATGGAATTTCTCCTTGACATTATCACTGACCTTAAATTTAGAAATAATAGGGCATTTGAACAAGTGCACAGCTCCAGCCTGGCTGTGATTATCAGACCGGCTCTGAAAGCCACAGGATGGTGATTTATATCTCTTGGGCCTCTTTCACACGTCAGTATTTTGCATCAGTGTTTCATCAGTATTTCTATGCCAAAACCAGAAGTGTCTCCAAAACACAGAACAGGTGTTATTCTTTCAATTATAGTTATCCTCTGTAAGTTCCACTCCTGGTTTTGGCATCCAAATACTGACGAAACACTGATGCTAAATACTGACGTGTGAAAGAGGCCTTAAGAAGATTAAAGGGATAACAGCTGTATATAAATCAATGGACTGAAAAGAGTTGTTAAGAGTTAACTCTTCTCTCTGACAATACCTACTGCACACTCTCTGCCAGGCACTAAAGGGCGGGCTCCATGGAAATGAGCTGTACACTATAAAAAGACATGCTATATACTGTGTAATGGGTGTGTCTGACCGTGCAGGAACATAGTCAGCACATACCACATCTCCTGGGCAGGGGAGGATGTAAAAGAGTATATAAAAAGGATATTATAGAATTAGAACTGATTTTTTTCTGTAAGGTAAAAACATTTTCCAGTCTGTTTTTAAACATGTTATACCTCACAGAAAAAAATAATTTGCGATCTCATGCTGTGATTTCTGTATACTCTTTTATTTGCTTTCTTCCCTGCCTAGGAGATGTGTTATGATCAGACCATGTTCCTGTATAGTCAGACATGGCCATTACACAGCACACAGCAGGGGCACATATATAAGATTATCTCAGCACAAGAATATTTGTTTTTAACCCATTCAATTGTGGAAATTTATTACGATTCCAAGATTTATTGATTAAAATGAACTTTTTTTTCTTTGTGGAGAGGGGAATGGGGTCAACTTATTAATAATAATCTTTATTTCTATAGCGCCAAGATATTCCGCAGCGTTTTACAATTCAGGAGGCTCATATACATATCATATACATAAACATATACAAACAAGTAACAATTATAGAAGGTACAATATTTAAAGGGAAAAAAGGCAACCCTGCTCGTGAGAGCTTACAATCTATAATGAGGTGGGGGGAGGGGCAAGGTACAAGTGCTTATTTACAATGACAATCCAGCCATCTCAAGGAAATGGGGGGATAGATAATGGCTTCCTGGACCAGTTGGCCAGAGCCTTGAGATGCATTTGGGTGCCATGGAGTTTGACGTGGGGTTATGTTCTGAGAAGTTGTAGAGGGATTAGGTGAAATTAGTTTGGCTAGGGAGTGTGATAGGCCGCCCTAAAAAGATGCATTTTTGCGGAGCGTCTGAAGCTGAGTAAGTTGTGATTTATCCTAACTTCTTGGGGTAGAGCATTCCAGAGGGTTGGTGCAGCTCTGAAGAAGTCTTGGATTCGGGAGTGGGAGGTTCGGATTAGTGTGGATGTTAGTCGAAAGTCATTTGCAGAGCGTAGAGAACGGGTGGGATGATAGAGAGGAGGGTGGAGATGTAGGGGGGTGCTGCACTGTGGAGAGTTTTGTGGGTGAGAACAAGCAGTTTGAATGGTATCCTGTGATATATGGGCAGCCAGTGCAATGACTGGCACAGAGCAGAGGCATCCGAGTAGCGGTCAGCCAGATAGGTGACCCTGGCTGCTGCATTAAGGATGGACTGTAGAGGAGAGAGTCTAGTTAGGGGGAGACCAATTAATAGAGAGTTACAGTAGTCAAGGCGAGAGTGTATCAGGGCCACAGTGAGGGTTTTTGTCGTTTCCATTGTCAGAAAGGGGAGGATTCTAGAGATGTTCATGAGGTGCAAGCGACAGGAGTGGGCAAGAGATTGTATGTGGGAGGTGAAGGAGAGATCAGTGTCAAGTATAACCCCCAGGTAGCGGGCTTGCTGCCTAGGACTTATCGTTGTGCCACACACAGAGAGGGAGATGTCAGGTTTAGGAAGGTTGGGAGATGGAGGGAAAAGCAGAAGTTCAGTTTTGGAAAGGTTAAGTTTCAGATAGAGAGCAGACATGATGTTGAAAACTGCAGTCAGGCAGTCACTTGTGTTCTGTAGTACAGCTGGGGTGAGCTCACGGGATGAGGTGTATAGCTGTGTGTCATCAGCATAAAGATGGAACTGAAAGCCAAAACTGATGATGGTCATTCCAATTGGGGCAGTGTACAGGGAGAAAAGAAGAGGGCCAAGGACTCAACCTTGAGGGACCCCAACAGTGAGAGGAAGAGGAGAAGATGTGGAGCCAGCAAATGATACGCTGAATGAGCGGCCAGAAAGATAGGAAGAGAACCAGGCAAGAACAGTGTCCATTAGGCCGATAGAATGGAGCATAGAGAGAAGAAGATGGTGGTCGACAGTGTCGAACGCGGCAGAAAGGTCAAGAAGAATAAGCAGAGAGTGGTCACCGTTACGTTTTGCTGTCAATAGGTCATTGGTCACTTTGACAAGGGCAGTTTCTGTTGAGTGTAAAGGGCGGAAGCCAGACTATAAAGGATCTAGAAGAGAGCGAGAGGAGAGGTAGCGGGTGAGGCGAGAGTAGACCAGGCGCTCCAAGAGTTTAGAGATGAAGGAGAGATTGGAGACTGGTCTGTAGTTGCTTGTGCAGGACGGATCAAGGGAAGGTTTTTTTTAATAATGGAGTAATGATAGAATGTTTGAGGGAGGAAGGGAAGATACCAGAAGAGAGCGAGAGATTGAAGATTTTTGTTAGGTGAGTAGTGACAACCGGAGAGAGCGTCTGGAGTAGGTGTGAGGGAAAGGGATCAGTAGGGCAAGTGGTAGGACGAGAAGAAGAGAGGAACCTGGAGACTTCCTCCTCTGTGACTGGGTCAAATGTGGAAAGTGAGCTGGATGGGATATGGGGAGGGATGGGATTCACAAAGCTTGGTGGCTGGGAGCTGATCTCTTGGCGGATGTTTTCTATTTTCTCTGTGAAATACGAGGCCATGTCATCAGCATGAAGGTCTGTGATAGGGGTCTGTGCTTTGGGACTGAGGAGGGAGTGAAAGGTGTCAAAGAGCTTATTTGGATTGTTGGATAATGAGGAGATAATATTCTTAGACCCATTGATTAATGAGAGGGCTTTTTTTTTGCGGGACAAGCTGTAGATTTTACAGGTGCCATTTTTGTGGTACAGACATTTTTTGATCACTTCTATATGATTTTTTTATGAAGCTGGAAGAGCAAAATCCAAAATCTCTGGTATTGTTTTTGATATATATTTTTTTTTCTTATGGTGTGTACTATATGGGGTAAGTAATAATATAGTTTTATAGTATATATTATTTTTTTTTTCACAATTTCCACCTTCTGCACAATTTGCATCATGTCCGAGGGCCATAACTTTCTTATTTTTCATTTACAGAGCTGAGCTGTATGAGAGCTTTTTTTTGTGTGTAACAAGCCATAATACTTATTGGTACCATTTTTGAACACAGAAAACTTTTTGATCATTTTTACTTTTGTGATAAAATGGCAATTTTGGGGGGGGCGGAGCTGGACATGGCCGAGTGAGGAAGCTGCTTGTTAGAGCTCCTCTAAATATCCTTCCAAAGGGCCGGTTTACTATATATATAATGGGCAAATCCACCAAGAAAAACAAGCCCAACACATCAGGGCAACTTTCTGCATCTCAGGGCACGATTGGGGTGTACCTCACCCGTTCCCGGGAGCCTGGGACTGCCTCTCAGCCTGGGAGAGAACTACAGCCTGAAGGGGCCCCTGCACCGGTGTCCGCTGGGGCGATGGGCCCGAAGACCCAGAGAAGGGGTGAGGCGGCAGGGCCCTCACATGACGAGGACGGACCCCCCAAAGAACACCCGGGGACGGCGGGAATCAGTGGACCCCCTGCGGTGGAGGAAGCGGCATCATCTGCGGCGCCATTCCAAGATGGCGGCCGCGCCACGGAGACGCCATCCAGCAGACTGGGAAAGGAAGATGGGTCGGCCGCAGCAGGCGTCCTACCTGCCTCACGTCCCGCGACACCTCTGCTGGAGCCGGGTAATCCGGATGACTCACCGGCGGCCGGCATCAGGGGAGCGGAGAGTAATGCGGCGTGCGTGCACGGAGTGCACGTGTGCCTGGGCCCAGAAGAAGCATCACCGCGGCAGGCCCGGGCACGGGGGAAGCAGGCGCTGCACGGGGAAGCCGCGCTGCAGGCACTACTGCCCGTCTGCATACAATGGCCCGGCAGCCAGAGGAAAGGAGGGAGCAGCGATTTGCCCAGAAGGTCTGCTGGGAGAAAGGACACAGGTACGGGGACCGCGGGAAGGCCTGGGGAGCGGGACTCCAACCAGAGAGGGAGGTGAAGTAACCAGCCAGGCGTATGCACCAGGGGTTAAAAGACATGCAGGGGAAGCTGGAAATGCAGGGGAGCCATCTGAATCCTGGGTAGCAGCCAACAAATCCTGGGGGACACCTCAGAGGGAAGCAACCCCTCCCTCTCCAGATCGATGGTCCACTGGCTCTTCATGGGCTGAGAGCCCGATAGTCTCGGTCAGAGAAAAGGGCATCTTGATTCCCAGAGATGGAGGGCCAAGAGCAGTGGGAACACCCCCAATGCGCCATATGTCCATGCCACTAATATGGGACGATATGAAAAACCCCCAAAGCACGCAAACGCAAACACTAATATACGGTCCAGCTATACAGGACTCTTTCTATTCATACCCCAATACGTCTCAGGCTGTCACCTCGATGGGCGAGGACCGCCCGGCCTCCCTGGCAGACCTACGGTCACTGTTGCAAGCGATCCCCACCAAGAACGACATTGCAGCACTGGCTAATCAAGTGGTGGCGGAATGTAAACAAGAGTTTATCCAACTACGGCAAGATCTCTCCTCACTTACTCACAGAGTCGATTCCCTGACAGAGAAACAATCAAATTCTCAGACGTCTATTCAATCTATTCAAGAGACTGTAGAAAACCAATCCAAGCAACTATTTGCCCTTCAACAACATGTAGACGACTTAGAGAATAGAAATAGAAGGAACAATTTACGTATTAGAGGTATCCCGGAATCTATTGCCGCTCCTGATATACCTACTGCTCTCCGTTCTATCTTCAACAATCTGCTAAAGAGGCCACCAGGGACCCCCCTCGAGCTCGATAGAGCCCATAGAGCCCTACGTCCCCCGGATCCAGAGGACCCCCGCCCGAGGGATATCGTGTGCAGAGTGCATTTTTTCGCTGTCAAAGAGGCCATCCTACAAGCAGCCAGGGGGAAACAACACTTGTCGTTTAATGGCTCTACCATACGCATAATGCCGGATCTCTCACGCCACACCCTGGCCCAACGTGCGACCCTTAAGCCCCTCCTTGATGCCTTGAAGGAGAGGGGTCTACCGTTTCGATGGGGATTTCCATTCTCCCTGTCGGTGCGGAAGGACTCCCGATGGATGGTCTTGCGATCCCCAGAAGACCTCCCGGCCTTTACTAAGAGCCTGGATTTACCTACAATCACTATTGCAACCTGGCCGATTACCCTACTCCAGCAGTGGGTACCTAGGGGACGGCAGGCCTCTTCTGGACGGTCTACACCTCCTGTGTCCGGCAGGATGTTGCCCCCGAGAGAAAGGCGGGGTCGGGGGACGGGTCGTCCTCGGTGACCGATATAGATGTGCTCAGTGGCGGAATGTATGCAGCCTTTAAGTTTATTCATCGCCCGTACTACATGAATATTTGATATTGTTGCCGGTTCCTGTGGTTATCTTTAATGTTTTTCTTGCATGCACGGAGCTCGGCTTGGTTATGTCTGACATCCTTTTTCCCCAAATAGGCTGGGATCCTCTGTCCTGCCTAGATCAGGCGGATATGTTCCCTAGGAACAATTGTTCGGATTTAGTTTACTGTGCAAGGTTTTTTTTGCCTGCTGTTCTCCCTGTTTTCGTTGCTCTTTTCCTCTTCTCCCCACTATATCCTACCTACCTCCAGTCTTCCCTTCTTTCTATTCTCAGCGGCCGGGCTGATAGGGTTCGTTACCCTCTCTTATATATCTCTAATGTACTACTCTTTTATAGATGGCGGATCTAACCATTGCTTCTTTCAATGCCAGGGGCCTCAATGTTCCGGAGAAAAGGACACAGATACTGTATCATCTTCATAAACGGAAGGTGAGAATAGCGTGCCTCCAGGAGACACACTTCAAACAAGGACATGCCCCTATTCTTAAAAATAAGTATTACCAGACATGGGTTTCCTCAGACAACCCGGACTCCCGTTCTAAAGGCGTGGCAATAGCCATCCATAAATCCCTCCCACATCAAATCTTAAAGTGCACGACAGATAGTCTTGGAAGATATATTATACTCTCACTGAGGGTGGGAACCCACATTTTCACAATAATTAATGCTTACGCCCCAAATCAAAAACAGGACAGCTTTGTTTCCCGTCTGATTGACGTCGCGATCCCCTTGCTGCAGGGCACGGTGATTTTATGTGGCGACCTAAATGTCACCCTCGACCCCATATTAGATAATTCCAAAGGAAAATCTAGTATTGCATACACCACCATTAAACGTATCAAAAAAGCTCTACTGCGCATTCAATTGTTTGATGCTTGGAGAATACAGCATCCCTCGGACAGAGACTATAGTTTTTATTCACACACTCAGGACTCTTATAGTCGTCTTGACTACATATTAATTCAACATAGCGCTCTCCCATGGATCCAACATACGGGAATGGATAATATATTGTGGTCAGACCACGCGCCGGTGTATTGCACAATAGAGATCCCCTCTCTTTCGGCTCCTAGGGGGTCGTGGCGGCTGAATGAGTCGTTGCTACTGGATGAGCTTTGTGTCACTGACATTCAGACCTCTATTACTAGGTTCATGGAGGACCACTCAGTAGATGACACAGCCCCCACATATAAGTGGGAAGCACTGAAATGTGTCCTACGAGGTATTTTTATTAAACACGGGTCCCGAATCAAGAAAGAAAAGGCCCAAAGCATAGTAAAAGCTCTCCAGAGGGTCTCTGAACTGGAGCTCATCCACAAGCGAGCCTTATCGGCCACAAATCTACAAGCCCTTTTACAAGCTAGGTTCCAGGTTAAAAAACTGCTCGATTCCTCATACCAGCGTCTAATACAGGTGGGAAGGGGGAGGTTTTACGAGTTTGGGGATAAACCCGGCAGATTGTTGGCCAACGCGCTGAGAGAAGACAGAGCTCATACCCTCATACCTTGCATCAAGAACCCACGCGACGAAATACTCTATGCCACCCCAGAAATCTCGAATACTTTTCACGACTATTATTCCAAGTTATATAATTTACCGGTTGAGACCCCCAGGTCGAGTGATGAGAGCCCTCTAGTGCCCTCACCTTTTGGACGTCTCGATAGCTCTATAATTGACAACTTGGAAAGTCCATTTACACTGGAGGACTTGCTGGCAGTGATTCGCGACACACCTGGAAACAAGAGCCCTGGCCCCGACGGATTCCCCGCCAAATTTTATAAATCCTTTTCGGATCAGTTAGCACCCCTAATGCTTTTGGCAAATAGACTTGGTCCTTTGCTTCCTGACCTGATCCATTTGGACCAGGTCGGGTTTGTCCCGGGTAGAGAGGCAAGGGACAACACCATAAAAACCTTGGATTTAATTCAACACGCACATACTAAACAACTGCCGATGATGTTGCTATCTTTGGACGCTGAGAAGGCTTTCGATAGAGTCTCCTGGCAGTCAATTGCACAGACCTTGGACCACATAGGCTTGGGACCGGTTTTCTCATCCAAAATTATGGCTTTATACCATGCCCCGACTGCTCACCTTAAGATCAATGGCACTCTATCGAAACCCTTTTCCATTCGTAACGGGACTCGACAGGGATGCCCCTTGTCACCTTTATTGTATGTTTTAGTCATGGAACACTTGTTGTCGGCCATCCGGGCCAATCCGGACATAAAGGGAATTAAAATCGCCAACCGGGAGCATAAATGTGCTGCCTTTGCTGATGATCTCCTTATTTATCTATGTAACCCCATCACCTCTCTCCCATCCTTAATGGTGGAGCTGAACCGCTTTAGCAAATGGTCCAATTTTAAAATCAATTTTGATAAATCAGAAGCCTTAAATATTTCTCTACCCCAAACAACTGTGAATGTTATAAAACCAAACTTTCCCTTTAGATGGCCACCCCATGGTAGTATTGGGTACTTGGGCATCAAGATCCCATCTGACTTGTCCAAGCTCTTTCAATTAAACTACCAAAGTTTCCTGTCACGACTCGAGAGCGATTTAGACCGGTGGCACAGAGGCACTCTTTCATGGTTCGGAAGGATCAGCGCACTCAGGATGACGGCGCTGCCGAGATTGCTGTACTTGATACAGACAGCTCCGGTTTATGTTCCAGCATCCTATTGGGCCAAGATGCAGCGCATATTCAATCAATTTGTTTGGTCCGGAAGGCGTGCCCGTATAGGGAGTAGCGTCCTGACTAGGACCAAGAATGCGGGAGGGACAGGACTACCTGACTGTAGGCGGTACTACTTAGCAGCCGCTTATGCCAGGATCCTGGACCTTTTACATAATACTGGTTCTAAGCTTTGGGTCTGCATGGCACAGGATATGTGCCCCTTATCGTTACCGACCCTACCCTGGACCTGGCCGCTCCTCACCAGACATAAGATTGAGATGTCTTATAGTACTAAACAAACATTGAAAACGGTTCACTCTGTGTCATCACGCAATCTCATGATTCAGCCGGGAGGGCCCCTTATGCCACTAACCGATAACCCGGGGTTTTTACCGGGAGCGTCATCTAATAATTTCCTGGGAAGCACGAAACTGACTCCTTTAAGATTAAATCGGGTGGCTCCGGGCGGGTCTCTCATCTCACTCCTGGAGATAGTGGAGGGCCGGAATTTCAAACTGCGATTTAACTTTGAGTATGCTCAACTCAAGCATTTCCTAACCTCTCAGGACACTACCAGGGCTCTTTCCCTACCCCAAACTCCTTTTGAAAACCTTTGCACGGGGCCTTCCGACACGCGTCATGCAATATCAAGGGTGTACAAGCTTATGACTAGTGCAGCAGAGGGGTCGCTTCCTCGCTTTTGTAGAGCTTGGGAGTTGGAACTCAACCAAACGATTCCCAGGAATCTATGGGAGCGTTGTTTCCGCCTGACCCACAGGTCGGTAGTTGCCACTAGGATGCAAGAAACCAGCTATAAAATACTTTCCAGGTGGTACAGGGTACCGGCGTCTCTTCATGCGTGGTGCCCCGAAATACCGGACACGTGCTGGCGTTGCGGGGCCTCAGGAGGCACCATGTCTCACATCTGGTGGCACTGCCCGGGCTTGTCGATCTTTTGGAACAAAGTACTGGTAGCCATAAAAGAGGTTACAGGGATCGTAGTACCCAGCCGCCCGGAGGCAGCTTTACTGTATATCTTTAACGTACCAGAAAAGGTTTTTAAAAAATCTATCTTGGGTCACCTTCTTCAAGCCGCCAAGACAGTGGTCCCACGGCGATGGAAAGACTCTACCCCCCCGACATTTGATGAGTGGGTAACAGAGGTAAATGTGATCCATCGCATGGAGAGGGTGATGGCCCAATCACGAGGGCAAACAGTGGAGACAGCCACTAAGTGGTTCCAGTGGGAGTCTTTCCTGTCCAGTGAGAAATTTCCTGAACTAATTTAATCTCCGGATCGGGGGCACCCTGGCTTTTTCTCTTTTAGACAGTACACACCATCCTCTCGACAAATTTTAGCTCAATAGACGAGGTATCAGCCCCGGTCGCCCCACCCTGCTTTCTATCTCTCCCCGCTTTCCTCTGACTTACCTCTCCTTCTTTGGATTCTGTGACTATCACTCAACTTAATCTCTTCGTCTTGTTACATTATCATCTAAGGTTTTAAATGTTTACCCAGGTATTATTTCTACTATCCATAGAATATCACGAAGCCTGCGAAGGCATGGTATAGCAGTGACTTGGGATTTCTGATTTGTATCATTTGGTACAATATGGTTGTATGTTTTAATTTTGTAATTCCTTTGAAACTTAATAAAATCTTAAATTGGAAAAAAAAAAAATGGCAATTTTGACTTTCTTTTTTGTTATTTTTTTATTTTGAGGTGTTGACGCTGTGGCATAAATAATGATATAGTGTCATCATGTTTTTAGAGATAAAATACTAAGTATTTGCGCCCCTTTTCACATGGAGAGCACTAAGAATGCTGCAAGCGGTAACTGATCACTCCCGCACAGTGTCAATATAGTACAATAGGCGTACCGCTGCGCAAACTGCTCTACCACTAGGATACCAGAAAACTAAATATAAAACGACATATAAAAAAGTTCAAAATAAATATATTCTTTATAGCTTGTAAAGGCACTTACTCTGACCATAGACAGAACATCTTGGATGTACCCAAATGGAAGCTTGGGGTCAACGACAAGTGGACTCTGTCCTGAGGTTGATAGCAGGTAATCAGCTTGAAGGTGTAGAATCCTAAGTAGAACAGAGTCTGTGGAAGCTCCAATTACGTAGTATTAGGGGGACGGTAAGTCAACTGTGAGGGTCTATCTCACCACAGTAGAGTGACCTCCGGTCTTCTAGGTGCGATGCTGCTGCTGGATGCCTCGGCCGACAGCGTCCCAAACACAGCAAAACACCGGACACAGAACAAGCGGAAACAGAGTAGGTGACGTCACCACTGAGTACGGCGGCCTCCAGGGGCCAATCCAACGCATTTCGAAATGGCTTGTTTCTTCCTTGTTTTCTTATGTCGCTTTATATTTAGTCATTATGTTTTTAGCTACATTTTTTTTTGGGGGGGAGGGAAGGGAACTAGGATTTTGTTTTCTGTAAAACTTAAATAAAAGGTAACAATACTTAATTTTAACAATATTTTTTAGTCCCAGAGGGGGACTTTAACATGCATTAACAGTGCGGTGCATTACACTATGCTGTCAGTGCTTGACTGACAATTAGCCCATCAGGCTCCGACCCAGCGGATCTGATTGGCTGTGGTGTAACCGAGATCCATTTCTCCCACAATCGCACTATCATAGCAGTGGAACCAGGTCTACTTACCTTTTTTCTTGGATTATTACAGATCAGGGCGCATCTACCCTCACCTATTGTACCCTCACCCATCTCTTGTAGACTGTGAGCCCTCCGGGGCAGGGTCCTCTCTCCTCCTTTATCGGTCTGTGCCTTGTATTGTCCATTACTATTGTTCTTGATTTTATGTATACCCGCCTTTTCCCTTGTAAAGCGCCATGGAATAAATGGCGCTATAATAATAAATAACAATAATAATAATCTGAAGCGCAGCCTGCCTGTGAAAATTGGCTTTTAAATGACTGCCAATTGGCAAATATTTTAAGTCCGCAAATGCAAAAGTACCCTAGTAAGCAACAATCAATGTTAACATAATCCTATAGATGAAACTTTTCACGTAGAATTTGTAAAAATACGTCCGCTCATCTATTTCAACTGCTGCATTTTCATGTCTCCGTGATAGTGAAATGCATCTAATACAACTCAGAAAGACTTATACAAACATGAGTATCTGGGGCATCGCCTGTAGCGCCGGTGCTCAAAGTTGCACAGTGTTTCCTCACTAGATCTTCAAAGGAAGAATTGCTGTCAGCTGGATTTAAAAGCCATGCGGCTATTCTTGGATCGAAGATAACGCTGTGTGCTACTGAAAAAAAAAAATATGAACATCACATGGGAGCCAATGAGAAAAACTAAAAATAATAAATAAGGCATGAAAATAAAAAAATTCATAATAAACATGATAAAAATGAATAAAATGAAGGGTGGGGGACATTATACCAGGAAGCGTCCTATGATGGGGGACATTATTACTGGAATGCAAGGAGAAAAGTCCAGCTCACCTCTTCCCTTGAGTGCAATGGATAATAGGTTCCAGCAACACAGAAAAGAATCCAGAGAAAATCAAACTCTTCAAAAAGGGATAGGCTTTAATTGTATTAAAAAACATCACATATAAAATAGACAAAGAGATGCGTAGTAAAAATATACCCCAATGAATTTTACATGTTTCAAGGCTATATGACTCTTAGGCTATGTGCCCACGCTGCGGATTTACCGCGGATGTTGCCGCGGATTTGCCGCGGATTTACCGCGGATTTCCCGAAAATCTGCAGCAGCGGCACTTCCAAGCCATTTCAATGGCATTTTGGAAATGCTGTGTCCATGCTGCGGATTTTTCCGCTGCGGATTTGCCGTGGATTTTGATGCGGAAAAATCTGTAGCATGTTAATTATTTGTTGCGGATTTTGGTGCGGATTTGGGTATAGAATGGGGAAAAAAAAAAAAAAATCTGCATCAAAATCCGTGGTAAATCCGCGGTAAATCCGCGGGTGCGGATTTGCTGCGAAAGTCGCGGATTTTCATGCAGAAAAATCCGCAGGTACATTCTACCGTGGACACATAGCCTTAGGCTATGTGCCCACGCTGCGGAAAATGCGCGGATTTTGCCGCGGATTTCTCGCGGAAAAGCCGCGGATTTCCTGAAAATCTGCAGCTCAGGCACTTCCCAGCCATTTCTATGGCATTTTGGAAATGCTGTGCCCACGCTGCGGATTTTTCCGCAGCGGATTTCGTGCGGATTTTGATCCGGAAAAATCTGCAACATGTCAATTATTGTTGCGGATTTTCATCCGGATTATTGGGGAAAAAAAAAAATCCGCACCAAAATCCGCATCAAATCCACGGCAATTCCGCGGTAAATCCGCGGCAAATCCGCACCTTTGAAAAGGTGCGGATTTTGCGGGAAAGCTGCGGATTTTGATGCAGAAAAATCCGCAGCTACATTCTCCCGTGGACACATAGCCTTAATCATAACCTGTTTTTTTCTGGATTTTTTTGATTATTGCTGAAAGGGGCCCAGAGTGGGAGACATTAGGCTATGTGCCCACACTGCGGAAAATGTGCGGATTTTGCCGCGGATTTCTCGCGGAAAAGCCGAGGATTTTCCAGAAATCTGCAGCACAGCTACTCCCCAGCCATTTCTATGGCATTTGGGAAATTCTGTGCCCACGCTGCGGATTTTTCCGCAGCGGAAATCGTGCGGAAAAATCTGCAGCATGTCAATTATTGTTGCGGATTTTGCCTATTCAATTGAATTAAAAAAAAAAAAAAAATCGCAAAATCCGCAACAAAATCCGCGTCAAATCCGCGTCAAATCCGCATCAAATCCGCACCTATGAAAAGGTGCGGATTCCGGGGGAAAGCTTGGATTTTGATGCAGAAAAATCCGAAGATACAGAGTCCCGTGGGCACATAGCCTTATTATAGTAAGGAGCCCAGGAAGCGGGGCATTATTATAGTAAGGGGCCCAGGAAGGGGGACATTATTATAGTAAGGGGCCCAAGAAGGGGGACATTATTATAGAAAGGGGCCCATGATGGGGGATATTAGTAAATAAAGAGGCAAAGGAAGGGGGCATTATTACAGAAAGAGACTACAGGATAAGGGCCATTATTACAGGAAATGACCCATGTTTGGGTGTCACATGGAGCTTTGCTCAAAACTTGCCGAGTGTTATGGCAGCACTAGACGCTCTTCCCACAACAGATTCCGACACTCCACCCTATGGTTTCTCTGGTGTTTCTGAGGTACACAGGTAGGCTCGGGTATTAACCAGTTATGGCTCATTCATGGTCAAGCTAGCAATAATTAACCTCTGCTAGCCTGCTGGTTACCTCTGGGATCAAATGTTGGAAACCTATCACATTTGCTGCCCGCCTTTTTAAGATTGTGGAATCTGTCTAACCACGCCAACTATAGTATATTGCTGTGTTAGTCTTTGTGCTGTTGTGTCCCAGTCCTGCAAGTGATTATATTGCCGGGTGTTTGGAGATGTTGTGGAGTTCTCTCCTTGTCTTGTTTCCTACGTGTTCCTATTTACCTCCTTATCTCTTATGTTCTATACTTTTGTGTGAGCATGCTGTGTGGCAGAATATTGGTGTCTCTATCTCTGTTGGTTTAATCACACTCCTGTCCTGGCCCTCCCCTGAGGTAGGGGGAGGGGGGATAAGATCAGGGTTGGCCAGGAGCAGGGCAGGAAGGTGAATCAGACATCCTCACCTTCAGAGGTAATTCTCAGATCAGGGATAGCTAGGGCTCCCCCAGCCTGAGGGCCTGTCTAGGGGACCCTGCCCTCATCTTTCTCTTTAGCCACTGTGACATTGGGGGAAGACCCGCTTTAAAAGAGGAGATATAGAATCCAAATATAATAAGAGGCAGTTGCTATTGGTGGTAGAGTGGTTCCAAACTCAAGAGATTTCAGGTAAACATCCTTACTTACAAGGAGGCAATGAGCTTGTTGGTTACAGCAGTCTTACGTCAGGCAATGGACTGAATTAAAAAACGTCGCTGACATTACACTTTTTTCAGCAGCACCTCTGCAACATTCGTTAATTGAGTTGCTCTGAGTTGCTAGTCACAACCCAGCTGTCATTAGTGTCTCACGTCTGACAGTCATGTGGTTTCTGGCCGTAGAAGGTCACAGCGTCTGGCTACGCAGAATGCTCCTTGACTTTCCATTGTTCCTGCTGTCAGTATTCATTGGTATAGGTGTCCCCCTTGTGTCTTCCTAGTGTTTAGTGGGGTTGACAAAGAGCTCATCCCATCTGTTCCCTATTTAGAGCCCAGCACCAGGGATACCTTGGGCAAGGTATGTGTGTGACGCCCTGGACTAGTCAGGTCGTCCCAGGTAGTCCCATGCACACACACACCCCTCCCTAAAAAGGTGACAGCAGCCAAACTTCAAAACCTTGTCACCACCCTCCAGGGTTGATGTCCACACCAGGGGGGCGGAGCCAGGCAGTTGGCTCCACCCACTGAGGAGTTCACAGGCCTGGAGGCGGGAAAACAGTAGTTTGAGAGAGGAGTTCAGAGAGGGTAGTTTGACAGTGGAGGAGAGAAGTCAAGTTCAAGGGCAGACCTGTGACCAGGCCTGCCAATAGTCTACTCAGGTGCCTGGGTTGGAGCCCAGTCACCTCTGGCAAGGAGGCAGACGGTGGTGGCCGCCTGCAGGAGCTGGGATTACAGCCGGTAGAACCATAGGAACCGGGGTCGGGCGGTGGCCCGCCGGTACCGAACCGGGGAACCGATTGGAAACCGGAGCACCAGGAGGGGTACTCAGACCCAGTACGAAGCCCAGAAACTACCGGGCCGAGTCGAATCAACTGATTGAGGACTGGACTTTAGGACCTTTCCCACACAAGACCCGACTGAAGACAACAGCCCAACCATTAGGGTAAAGCCACCGCCAAGGCATAGAGACCCAAGGGGACAGTATCTGCGGGCAAACAGGGCTCTCCCGACACCCAGCAAGCCGGGGAGCGGACTACCGTTGCTTAGGTATAGGAGTCAAAACATCCACATAAAGAGGTGCAGGAGAAAGGTGGAAACCACCAACCTGTAAAGGGAGAAGCTGCAGCCGGCTGCGGGCACCGTTCATCACCCTGTTTGGTTTACCAGAGACTCCAGTGTTTTGTATCATAGTGAGTACACCAGTGCCTTCGGGCCGCGCACTGCACCAGCACCCAGCACGCACCCGCTCACTCGCCTCGGTACCTCCCTGTGGCCCCCTGGACATCACTCCCCTACCCACGGAGGGGTCAACACCAAGCTGCGCAACACCGTCCCCGGGAGGCCTAGTCAACGGCAGCGGTGGTGTCCATCCATTCAGCACAACCCGTGGGTGGCATCACGAACTTACACCCCTACCAAACCACCGCGGCCTTGGAACTCCCCACCAAAGTCCCTGCGTGTAGCGTCAAACCCCCCTCCCTTGCAGAGCGACTTGACCCCCCGGGTCCGTGAGGAGCTCGAGCCACCCACCGTACGAACACGGATCGGAGCGGCTCGGCAGCCGGCCGAGCCCACGGGGCGGTACACATCGATTCTTCTGGCGCCTGCGAACAGGATAGAACCATCCACTTACCTGTGGAAGTGCGCCTTGAAGTTATCGTTAGCGGTGGCCCGCTGAAAAATTGCAGAATCCGCCATCTTGTCAATTTCCAGTGGCGCAAAGTTTCCCGCCCAAGCCGTCTTCCCCGAGCAGAAGAAGCCCCGCCCCCCTGAGAGCAGAGCGGTGCAAAAAGCAAGTGGAGTGCCCCGAAAAGACCAAGGGGGGGCGGGTGAAGATCCAGCCTCATGTGACTGAGGAGATAAAAGGCAGGGACTCCAGGACTCTGCCACCCGTCTGGTTCCTGGACAAACAAGTTACAACATGTCCGCCCCGTCTGAGAAGCCCGAATTCCCGGAGCCCTCGCCCGGAACAGCGGCGTGGGTGGAAGCCCGGACGACTCTCATGTCGCTGCCTACAAGTGCAGGTGAGGTACCTAATGGAGCAGTGGGCAACCGAGATGGGGGAGATAGCTTCGGCTGTGCGGGCGCGTGAGATAGAGACGAATTTGGAGGAGCAGGTGGGCGACCCACGCCCCTATGTCCTAGAGGGACCGGTCGCTGCGGCTGAGGGACCCGGTCTGCCCCCGCTTCCCCTGTCGCCTCCTCCACGGCCCATTCCAGCTGCGGCTGCCCCCCCGCTCGGTCTGCCGCCCCCGACACCAGCGGTGGAACCCGTCCCAACTGCCCATGACACACCCCCCTCCCTAAAAAGGTGACAGCAGCCAAACTTCAAAACCTTCTCACCACCCTCCAGGTTTGATGTCCACACCAGGGGGGCGGAGCCAGGCGGTTGGTTTCGCCCACCGAGGAGTTCACAGGCCTGGAGGCGGGAAAACAGTAGTTCGAGAGAGGAGTTCAGAGAGAGTAGTTTGACAGTGGAGGAGAGAAGTCAAGTTCAAGGGCAGACCTGTGACCAGGCCTGCCAATAGTCTACTCAGGTGCCTGGGTTGGAGCTCAGTCACCTCTGGCAAGGAGGCAGACGGTGGTGGCCGCTTGTAGGAGCTTGGCTTACAGCCGGTGGAACCATAGGGACCGGGGTCGGGCAGTGGCCCGCCGGTACCGAACCGGGGAACCGATTGGAAACCAGAGCCCCAGGAGGGGTACTCAGACCCAGTACGAAGCCCAGAAACTACTGGGCCGAGTCGAATCAACTGATGAGGACTGGACTTTAGGACCTTTCCCACACAAGACCCGACTGAAGACAACAGCCCAACCATTAGGGTAAAGCCACCGCCAAGGCATAGAGATCCAAGGGGCCAGCGTCTGCGGGCAAACAGGGCTCTCCCGACACCAAGCAAGCCGGGGAGCGAAATACCGTTGCTTAGGCATAGGAGTCAAAACATTCACATAAAGAGGTGCAGGAGAAAGACGGAAACCACCAACCTGTTAAGGGAGAAACTGCAGCCGGCTGCGGGCACCGTTCATCACCCCGTTTGGTTTACCAGAGACTCCAGTGTGTTGTATCTGTGCTGTTCCTAATTGTTTTAGTTAAAACTGTTATTTAATGTTTTTCATGCTTGTCTCTGCTGCCATCTACTGGTCAGACCTTACGGCTCCTCTGTTTCTTTTGTCCAGCCCATGGGAGTGTCTGCTCATCCTCTTGCATCACTTCCTGGCATATTCAGTTCCAGCCAGCGATTGTGAGAATTAACATCCCTTATTGGAGCTGCTAGAAGCAAAGTCTTCTGATGTTAGTGACTCCAGAAACAAGCATCACAAGAGAACCACAATGCCAGGTACTTGGACTATTGTACTCTGCATGTCCTAACCCTTGGAGAAAATAAACCACCATTGTTTCATCTCAGCATGTGCATGTTTAACTTTGGAGCGCACTGGTCCTGTCTGCCTCACCTATAGGAAAACGAAGGTAAGATTCTCACAACATCTCACAACTACGCGCCTTCAATCTCCTTTAAGTGGGGACAGAACAGTCAGAAGACTGCTTAACAACCCAAAGTCAGAAACGTCCATGAGAGCCCAAATCCGTCAGAAGACTGCTTAACAGCTCAATACCCCGGCTACAGATCCCTAAGAGCACTGTAACTTCCCTTGTAATCTGCCTAGCAACAAGCCTTGGGCACTAGTCTGCCTGCAACAGTGCATGCCTGGACAAGCCTAAGGGGAAGCTCTCCCATCTGCCACGTCCTGTATCACCTCTGCTTGCATTGTAAAGGGACAGTTTATACACCTGCTGTTTCCCTCTTGCTATACCCCTTCTATAGACTTTCAGTCCATTATACCTCAGTACTGCACATTGCTGGACTGCAAAGTTTTGCTAAAGACACCTTGGAAATTTCCTCAGGGAGTCCTTTCACAGCTGCACAACAATCTTCGGACCCCTATTCAAAAGTCAAGTTTCTTAAAGAGACAGTACACCTTAAATCAAAATGGCCGAAAAAGACCTCAGACAGTTCTTCACTGCTGAAACAGAGCAAATACAATCTGATACTGTCCATTATGAAGCCCAGGAGGCAGATCCCACGCTTCTAGCAGACCAAGTTGTCCGACCGAAGCGCTCTTCCAAACCCACGATAAAGGCCACTGAAAACTATCACACTATGAAAGATGAGCTATGTGAACACCTGGAAGAACAGTGGGAACGAGTCACCTATTACATGTCAAGACTTGAATCCTCATCAGGTGATGCCGCATGCTTACTAGCCGCTATGGAACGGCTGAACACAGCTCATGAAAGATACAAGAGACTGTCAACAAGGTACATTACCTTTCTAAAAGACTCTAAAATTGATGAAGCTCTTTCAGACCTGAGCAAGGCAGAAGAGGTGGACAAGGAAAGATGCCAAGGTGCAAGATGTCATAGACAAGGCCGAACACCGTATCTCTCACCAGCAAGAAACTAGATCACACCGATCAACCTTATCTAGACATTCCTCTCGGTCATCCGGGTCATCATCCTCAAGAAGCTCAGCCCTGAGCGACAGGATACTAGAAGCCCGCATTAGAGCAGAGGAATCCAAGGTGAGACGTTCCTTCACAGAAAGAGAAGTAGAGGAAGAAGCCAAAAGGGCAGAAGCAGAAGCCAAAAGGGCAGAAGCAGAAGCCCTTGCAAAAGCAGAAGCCACTAAAGCAGAAGCCAAAAGGGCAGAAGCGGAGGCTCGGATAAAGATTCTTCGGTAACAGATGGAAGAGGAAGTTGCGCTAGCTAAAGTAAGACTACTTGAGCAAGCATTGATCCAAGGTCCTGATCCAGCTCTCTTACCACCACTGGAAGCAGACAATCCAGTTGATTGCACAAGAGACTATGTACTGAATCAGTTACCTGTAGCAACCCCGGTTTGCAGTACCGTCCAAGCCGACAACACCGAAACCTCCAACTTACCTCCACCAGTGCCAGTACCACCTAAAGCACCCGAGCAAGTTAATAACAGTCACCAAGAGGTGCCCTCTCAAACACAGTCACCACGGCAAGATGGCAACCAAGTGTCTCCTGACCCACTTCCACAGCTCAAGCAGCGGTCATCAGAATCTACAGAGGCTAAACCACAGCTCAACCCTGCAGCAATGTCATTCTACCTGGGAACATCTCACCCATTCACACCAGGCAGCCCATACGCCCCAGGGCCATCACGATTCGTTGTGGCAACAAGTGGTGAGAAATCAGATATGTCTGAGTTTGCCAGGTTCATGGTGAGCAGAGAGCTAATCAACACTAGTCTCATGAAATTTGATGATCGTGCAGAGAGCTACAGGGCCTGGAAAGCAACTTTGAAGGCAGCCATCGCCAATCTCAACTTAACTGCAGAACAGGAGCTCGACCTCCTGATCAAGTGGTTGGGCCCAGGCTCTACAAACTGTATCAAGAGTCTCAGAACCGTCTATGTGGGACAAGCAGAAGCAGGTCTCACTGCTGCATGGCGAAGACTGGAACGCACCTTTGGCAGTGCAGAAGCAATAGAGAAAGCCCTATTCAAGAGACTGCAGGACATCCGAAAGATCAACCTTAAAGAAGTCCACAAGCTTCAAGACCTAAGTGATCTGCTCATGGAGCTGGAGCTCGCCAAAAGAGATCCTCGTCTGTCTGGGCTGTGCTACCTGGATACAGCCCATGGAGTGAACCCAATCGTGGTTAAGCTGCCATACAGTCTGCAGGAGAAATGGGCAACGTCAGTCTCAAGGTACAAAAGAGTGCATGACGTCACCTTTCCCCCATTTATTCACTTCTGCAAGTTCATCAACGAGCAGGCCCAGATGAGGAACGACCCCAGCCTCGACTTCCTAGAGTTCAACACTTCGGCAGCTGCAACAACATCATCATCAAGGTATGAAGGTGCCATACACAAACGCAGAGACATTAAGAACACTGAGTGTCAGGAAGACTGAGCTACCATCACCTGCAGCACCCACAGATAAACAGTACACCATCTCATTACGAGATAAGTCTTTCAATAGAGAATGTCCCATCCATAAAAAACCACAATCACTGGACAAGTGCAGAGGGTTTAGATCCAAAACCGTACAGGAGCGCAAGAAAGTCCTCACAGAGCTTGGGATCTGTTTCAAATGCTGCACATCACTTGAGCACATGGTCAAGGACTGTAAATCCATCGTCAAGTATGAGGAGTGTCATAGCGAAAAACACGTTTCAGCCATGCACCCAAACCAGCTAGCTAGAGACACACCAGCTGTAGTCACCACCGCTCCCACTCCAAGTCATTGCAGGGAGTCCAAGAATCAGACTGACACCACTACAGCCATCTCCTGCTCATGCTCAGACGTATGTGGAGAGGGCCAAATGCAGAAATGTTGTGCCCGAATATGCCTCATCAAGGTTTATCCCGAGGGATATCCAGAAAAGGCAATGAAGGTGTATGCCATCATAGATGACCAAAGCAACCGGTCCCTAGCAGGAACCAAATTCTTTGAAGTCTTCGGAATTCATGGACCATCAGAACCCTACACCTTGAACACCTTCTCGGGTCGCATAGAGACTAGCGGCAGAAGAGCCCAGGGATTCATTGCTTCTCCTATCAATGGGAAGACTGAAATACCTCTACCAACGCTCATTGAATGTGACCAAATACCCAGCCACAGGAATGAAATTCCTACTCCAGAAGCTGCATTTCATCAACCACACCTAAGACACCTCGTTAGTGTTATCCCACCTTTGGACAATAGCGCAGAGATTTTACTCCTGCTCGGCAGAGACAATCTAAGGGTACACAAGGTGCGACAACAGTGTAATGGGCCTGACTATGCACCATACGCCCAGAGACTGGACTTGGGATGGGTAGTCATAGGAAATGTGTGCTCTGATTGTTCAGAAATTGATTCCTTCAAGACTTATGTGCATGGAGATGGGCGCACAACCTGCCTAAAGCCATGTCCTCATCACTATGGAGTGAAAGAGAAGTCTCCAGACACAATACAGCTACCTGACATCGCTTCTTCTCTGCATATCGACAACTTGGGAAGATCAGTCTTTCTCACAACCAAGGACGACGATAAAGTAGCCTTGTCAGTAGAGGACAGAGAATTCATCGGAATAATGGACTGTGAGTTTTCTAAAGACAAAAAAAAACACTGGGTCTCTCCATTACCCTTCCGGTCTACCAGGGTAAAACTCCCAAACAACCGAGATCAAGCTCAGACCAGATTTAACTCTCTTCAGCGTTCTATGAACAACAAACCTGAAATGAGAGAACATATTGTTGCCTTTATGGACAAAATATTCCGCAACAACCACGCAGAACCTGCTCCATTCTTGTAGAAGAACGAAGAGTGCTGGTATCTGCCTTCATTCGGCGTATACCACCCACGAAAACCGAATCAAATCAGGGTTGTCTTCGACTCCAGCGCCAAACATTAAGGCGTATCCCTTAACAATGTTCTCCTCACAGGTCCTAACCTAACAAACAACTTGGTAGGAGTATTGCTGAGGTTCAGAAAAGAGCTTGTCGCCATCACTGCCGATATTGAACAGATGTTCCACTGTTTCTTAGTCAGAGAGGACCACCGGAACTTCTTCAGATTTCTGTGGTACAAGGACAATGACACCAATAAAGAGATGGTAGAATATCGTATGAGGGTCCACGTATTTGGAAACAGCCCTTCACCCGCAGTTGCAACCTATGGCCTCCGGAGAACCGCATTAGAGGGAGAGTCTGAGTATGGAACAGACGCCAGAGACTTTGTTGAGAAAGACTTTTATGTAGATGATGGGCTCAAATCACTACCCACCGAGGAAGAAGCCATTGATTTGCTCAAAAGGACTCAAGGCATGCTGTCCCAGGCAAAACTCAGGTTACACAAAATTGCTTCAAATAGCCTGACCGTAATGAGAGCCTTTGAGTCGTGTGATCACGCCCCTGGGTTCAAGGACATTGACTTGGGGCTAGACAGTCCACCCGTGCAGAGGAGCCTGGGCATCAGATGGGATCTTGCAGCCGACTCCTTCGGATTTCAAGTAAGTTGCTCAGACAAGCCATTCACAAAACGTGGTGTCCTTTCTATAGTGAACAGCTTATTCGACCCGCTGGGATTTGTGGCACCTATCACTATACAAGGCAAATCCTTGCTGAGACAATTCTCTGAAACCGTCAAGGACTGGGATACCCCACTCCCTTCCGACAAACAGCAAAAATGGGAAGCTTGGAAACAGTCGTTATGTGGGCTGAACACCATTCACATCCCCAGATGTTATATCAAAATCTCCCTCACCTCTAGCATAAAGAAAGAATTCCACATCTTCTCAGATGCCTCCACAGAAGACATAGCAGCGGTTGCACACATGAAAGACCAGACCACAGAAAGGACTGACTGGCCTATGGGACTGATTACTAGGATACTGCCTAGCCAGGACGGCAATGTTCGGAAGGTGGAGCTAAAGGTCACCAGGAAAGGTGAGACGAAGACCTTTGCAAGGCCAATCCATGAACTTGTTCTGCTGTTGCCCATAGAGAGCGTCCCTACGGGATGAACGCTATCGGACCTGAACTTTTAGCCATCTTTCTTGTTTTGTACTCAATTAAGCTTGTTTTTGCATTTAACATGCCTTTCCTTTCAGGTTGTATTATGGACTCAATAGTGAAATCCTCAAAGTGAATTTCAGACGGGGAGTGTGCTGTTCCTAATTGTTTTAGTTAAAACTGTTATTTAATGTTTTTCATGCTTGTCTCTGCTGCCATCTACTGGTCAGACCTTACGGCTCCTCTGTTTTTTTTGTCCAGCCCATGGGAGTGTCTGCTCATCCTCTTGCATCACTTCCTGGCATATTCAGTTCTAGCCAGAGATTGTGAGAATTAACATCCCTTATTGGAGCTGCTAGAAGCAAAGTCTTCTGACCTTAGTGACTCCAGAAACAAGCATCACAAGAGAACCACAATGCCAGGTACTTGGACTATTGTACTCTGCATGTCCTAACCCTTGGAGAAAATAAACCACTATTGTTTCATCTCAGCATGTGCATGTTTAACTTTGGAGCACTCTGGTCCTGTCTGCCTCACCTATAGGAAAAACGAAGGTAAGATTCTCACAACATCTCACAACTACGCGTCTTCAATCGCCTTTAAGTGGGGACAGAACAGTATCATAGTGAGTACACCAGTGCCTTCGGGCCACGCACCGCACCAGCACCCAGCACGCACCCGCTCCCCCGCCTCGGCACTTCCCTCGGGCCCCCAGGACCATCACTCCCCTACCCATGGAGGGGTCAACACCAAGCTGCGCAACACCATCCCCGGGAGGCCTAGTCAACGGCAGCGGTGGTGTCCATCCATTCACCACAACCCGTGGGTGGCGTCACAAACTTTTATCCCTTACAAACCACCGAGTCCCCGGCCGTGGAACTCCTCACCGAAGTCCCTGCGTGTAGCGCCAAATTCCCCCCCCCTTGCAGAGTGACGTGACCCCCGGGTCCGTGAGGAGCTCGAGCCACCCACCGTACGAGCACGAATCCGAGCGGCTTGGCAGCCGGCTGAGCCCGCGGGGTGGTACATGTGTGGCGCCCCTGGGCTTCAGGCACCACAGGGTATTACACCACTTTTCAGGGGTAATATCTATCCTGGGTCAGGAGAGGGTTAACCTGCCGGTGCCTTCACAAAACACACACAAACAACAGCAGGTACTTACTCACAGGGGGTTGGACTAGGGCAGACAGGATAGTTAGCCATGACGAAGCTTGGGACTTCCAAGTCGCTAGGAAAACCACTGGGGACGGGCACCACATGGGGTAGAAGTAGGAACAACCAACACACTAAGGCTATGTGCGCACGTCGTGTAAAAACATGCAGTTACGCTGCGCTTTGTAGCGCAGCGTAACTGCATGCGTCCTGCATCCCCTGCACAGTCTATGGAGACTGTGCAGGGGCCGTGCGCACGTGGCGTTTAAGAGCGCAGCGCTTCGGCTACTGCCGAAGCGCTGCGCAAAAAGAAGTGACATGTCACTTCTTTCCTGCGCTTTGCCGGCAGCTCCTGCTCTGTCTATGGCAGGAGCTGCAGGCAGAGCGCATGGAATCGGCGCTCACTACGGACATTTCTGCAGCGATCTAAAGCGCACATGTGCTCTTCAGATCGCTGCAGAAATTTCTGCAGGGCTTGTACGCAACGTGCGCACATAGCCTTAGACAGTACCTTAATGGGCACAGCTTGGGACAACACCTATCACTGACAACAGGAGTTAGTGTTTCCTTTTTCCTCGTGGACCTGTGGCTTGGAGCAGGAGGCTCGGCCCGGGTTCCGGATAGCTACAGAGGGACACTTCACTAAAAGACTTTCACGGGCACCGGCGGTAACCACCAACTATCCGAGATCGGCTGGGGCCCATCGTGGCAGAGATCGGTACTCTGGGGCAGTGCCTGAACAACCTGTGAGTAAAAAGACTTGGCCCCTGCCTCTCCTTTACCGGCGCCCAGCACTACAGCGCCAGCAAGGACTTCCAACACTATTACTACTACCCCCACCATCTTCCCCGGGGTAATCTCGCTCTGCCTGTGGGGAGCGACACCATCCCGGCTGCACTTAACATCTTCCCCGGTGAGAGACCTTGCAGGGGCGGCCCCCATCCCTGGCCGCGTACCACAAGTAAAGTCACGATCCTAATAGACTTTCCTAACCTCCAACTACCACCTCCATCCTCCCTACCACTCTCCAACCCTCCTTCCTGTATGCCTCGGGGTAATGGAACCGGGCCAGGCCACCCCGTGACAATACAGAGGATCTGCACCCCGGCCCGTCAACGAGTAGGTTAAAAACACCTGCCCTGTGGGGCGCTACATTTGCGGCTCGGCGTATAGGTGCGGAACCACAAGGTTTGGTTAGGGGGTCACCATCTTCCCGCTCCCTAGACACAGGGTTTCCCTTCCCTTTTGCTGTGCGCTTGATACTTTCCAGTACCTAGAGTGACACCAGCTCACAGTGCCCTCTTTATGTCAGAAATTTTGGGTAGCAGTTTGTATGGCATGTTGCAGACACTTGCAGCCTACACTTCACAGTCTAAACTTCACAGCCACAATCCTTTACAGACATCACTAGGGGCATGGAATTTTCTTCACACTTGAGCAAAAAAATCTCCTCAGCTCTTAGGCAGATGCACTCGTCTAACGGTGACTCTTGAGTATGTTGGTTGTTTTCCTTCACCTGGGACAGACTTCAGATATTACAGATCAGGTTGGAGCTTTTCATGGTAAACTGTGGCAATCGCTAAGCACAAGTATGGCACACCATAAAAATGAGTCCTTACTCATGTAGCGCCCCTGAAGCCATCAGGGAGCTACAAGGTATTGCATCCCCACCAGGTTGCAGGGCCTACACCCTAGGGACCCAGAAGACCAGTGCCGGTAACATCCAAGCACTCCAGATAATCCCTGTTTTTCCCCCAAATTCCCCATTGACTAGTAATAGGCTAGGGTTGGACCAATGGATGGCCGCCTAGAGGTGGAGCTAATCCAGTCCATTAGATGACCAGTTGGGAGGGACTGAGAGTGGACAGTCAGGGACTAGAGTCGGCGACAGCGTTGGAGAGAGGAAGGAATGTCAAGAGTGTAACAGTGACCTGTGGGCCCAGGCGGTTAGTTGCCAGTGTAGTACAGTGTAGTACTCCTGGAACTACGCCCCAATGGGGTACAGAATCATAGGTCAGGCAAACGTTCCAGGCAGACCTGATAAAATCTGCACAGTGAGGGGACCATCAAGGACCTCACTGACCATGAAGTTCGGGACACAGTAGCAACGGGAGAACCAGAGACCAAAGCCAGACTCCAACCCCACAGGGTTCACGCTACCGTCATACAGACTGCTGTACAAGACAACCAGGCGGGGATCCACCAGCCAAAGACAGGTGCAGGGGAAAAATGCCACCAGGTCACTAAACCGGCACTGGGACTACGGGGACCTGCAGTTGAAACTAGCCGGCCTCAATTGACCAGTACCAGATTGCAGTGAGTAAAAAGAACCAGTTACACTGAAACCCCCATTTGTGGCCTACCTTCTTTCAGCACCCGTTACATCACCCATCCTCTGGGGCCTGGCCCTGCTTGCGGAGGGCCTAACATCCAGGCTGCCACTAACACCAGCCTCAGTAGTGAAAACTGTGCAGCGGCGGCTCCATCCACATAGCCGCAACCCGCAAGTGGCGTCACGTGTGAACTTTATTCAAAAATCCCCTTTAAATAACCGCTATTTAAAAAAGCACCCAGGGCAGGGAATCGGGCAACGGCCACCAAAGTGACATTCCCCAGTTATACACCGCCTGGGACCGAGTACCCCATAACCCTGGGAGACACACTCACATAATAATAATATTTGCCTACTGATGAGATTGCTCATCTTATGCTATTTCCACGGAAACAGGGTCAGTTGTAACCCCACCCATACCAAACAATAAAGGATATAGCATTGTAGAACTGTTACAGCTCCCTCCTTTCAATCCGTAACTACCTTGTGTCATTTTTATTACTGTTGTACTCTGCATGTGACAGGGGGACCACTGGACTCCCTCAGGCTCTAGGGCAGGGGTGGGGAACCGCATGCGGCCCACCATGACCTTTTCTGCGGCCTGCGGGCAGATTTCGGGCGCTCTCAGTGGCAGGTGCCAGCGTGCTCAGGACTTACTTTGTGGGCAGGTATCACTCTGCGATTCCGTCCCACATCACCTTCACCGCCTCCAGCATTGTGCCGCCCACTCTCCAGCACTTGTGTGCCGCCCACTCTCCAGAGCTTTGTGCCGCCCACTCTCCAGCACTTGTGTGCCGCCCTCTCTCCAGTGCTTGTGTGCCTCCTGCACCACGGCGCTGTGCGCCGCCCGCTCCCAGACCCTTTTCTGGTGCAGCATGCCCCCTCCACTGCTGTGTGCTGCCTCCCCAGTCTCCTCCTCCTAGTGATGTCTGTGCCCCCCCCCTTTGTGATGTCTGTTTGCCCCCCCCTCAGTGAGGTCTGTGTGCCCCCCTCAGTGATGTCTGTGTGCCCCCCCTCAGTGTTGTCTGTGTGCCCCCCCTCAGTGATGTCTGTGTGCCCCCCCTCAGTGAGGTCTGTGTGCCCCCCCTCAGTGAGGTCTGTGTGCCCCCCCTTAGTGAGGTCTGTGTGCCCCCCCCTTAGTGAGGTCTGTGTGCCTCCTCTTAGTGAGGTCTGTGTGCCCCCCCTCAGTGATGTCTCTGTGCCCCCCCTCAGTGAGGTCTGTGTGCCCCCCCTCAGTGAGGTCTGTGTGCCCCCCCCTTAGTGAGGTCTCTGTGCCCCCCCATTAGTGATGTCTGTGTGCCCCCCCCATTAGTGATGTCTGTGCCCTCCTAGTGATGTCCATGTCACCATAGTCCTCTCTGTGTCCCCTTTGTGATGTCTGTGCCCCCCCAGTGCCATCTGTGCCCCACAGCAATGCTTATGCCTCCCAGTGAACTAATAATGCCTGTTCCCCAGCCCCTCTTGTCATGTATATGCTTCCCAGACCCTCCTGTCATGGATATGCACCAGCATCTCCTGTGATGTGTATGCCCCAACCCCTCCTGTGATATATACATCACATTGGAGATGCTAGGAGCATATACATCACAAGAGGGGATGGGGCATACACATCACACTGGAAATATTGGGGCCATACATATCACAGGAGAGGCTGGGGGCATATACATCACAGAAAGGGCTGGGAAATATACATCACAGGAGGGGCTGGACGCATAGATCCCACAGGAGGGGCTGGGCGCATATACTTCACAGGAGGGGCTGGGCACATATACATCAAAGGAGAGGCTGAAAGCATATACATCACAGGAGGGGGCTGGGGGCATATACATGTCCCCAGCCCCTCGTGTGATGTATGTACCCCCAGTGTCTCCAGTGATGTAGGTGTCTCCTGTGATGTACAGTATATCATCATAGTATCATAGTATCATAGTTTTTAAGGTTGAAGGGAGACTCTAAGTCCATCTAGTTCAACCCGTAGCCTAACATGTTGATCCAGAGGAAGGCAAAAAAAAAAAAAAACCCAATGTGACAAACAAGTTCCAATGGGGAAAAAATTTCCTTCCTGACTCCACATCCGGCAATCAGACTAGTTCCCTGGATCAATACCCTGTCATAAAATCTAATATACATAACTGGTAATATTAAATTTTTCAAGAAAGGCGTCCAGGCTCTGCTTAAATGTTAGTAGTGAATCACTCATTAGAACATCATGCGGCAGAGAGTTCCATAGTCTCACTGCTCGTACAGTAAAGAATCCTCGTCTGTGATTATGATTAAACCTTCTTTCCTCAAGACGTAGCGGATGCCCCCGTGTTCCAGTCGCAGGCCTAGGTGTAAAAAGATCTTTGGAAAGGTCTCTGTACTGTCCCCTCATATATTTATACATTGTGATTAGATCCCCCCAAAGCCTTCGTTTTTCCAGACTAAATAACCCCAAGTTTAATAACCTGTCTTGGTATTGCAGCCCACCCATTCCTCTAATAATCTTGGTCGCTCTTCTCTGCACCCTTTCCAGTTCAGCTATGTCCTTCTTATATATCGGTGACCAGAATTGTACACAGTATTCTAAGTGCGGTCGCACTAGTAACTTGTACAGAGGTAGAACTATATTTTTTTCATGAACACTTATACCTCTTTTAATACATCCCATTATTTTATATACAGCAGTCCCAGCGTCTCCTATGTGATGTATATACAGCAGTCCCAGCGTCTCCTATGTGATGTATATACAGCAGTCCCAGCGTCTCTTATGTGATGTATATGCCAACAGCCCCTTCAGTCATGTATGTGTCTCCTATGATTTATATACTCCAGTCCCTGTGTCTGTTGTGTGAGGTATATAGTCTACCAATCTTATTATCACAAAGAGTTGCCTGCGCTCCAGACCGTGACAAACCTGGAAAAGAAGGAAGCAACATAAGTATCACTGAACATCACAGCCGCACAAAAGAGAAGCCGCTCCAGCCACCACAATAGGGGTGAGTTAATTAACTGTTTGACCAAATATAGCAGGGTCATTTTCACACTGATAACTTTGTGCGGCCCCCGAAGGTTGGCAGAAATTTCCAAATGGCCCCCGGTAGTAAAAAGGTTCCCCACCCCTGCTCTAGGGCCTGGGTACAACTGCTGCCTCTGCACCCACTTTTGTTTGCATCTTACCATCTCTGGAGGTCATACACTTCCTATAAATGATTCGAAGAAAGTCCTTTGCATTGAAGCAAATAACCGTAGCTCTGCTCTGTAAGATGTGGATTAGCACGCTTCTGTAATCAATACACAAGGATTATTTCATTTGAAAAAGCCTAGTTTTATTTTTTTGTAATTCATTAGCTAAGTGTTAATGGGTTTGTTCTGGGAGCAGTGAATAAAGATTTGTTTGTTTTTCATAAGAAACTTCACCCAGGTAAGGGGTGTATTCAGAAAGAGGACAATCCCTTTAACTGTCACCTTGGAAAATGCTTTGACCTCTATATTTAGGCCTAATCTGCAGGTTAATAGCCTTCCAATCCTGAGCCTGGAGCAATTAATCACTCACAGCACCACTCACTATACTGTGAGCAGATACTGTAAGCACGCCCCCGCACTTTGATTGACAGCCGGCTCTATACTGTGAGCAGCAGCAGTAAGCACGCCCCCACACATTGACAGCCGTCCCCATACTGCAAGTGGCAGCTGTAAGCAAACCCCAGCACATTGACGCCGGCTCTATACTGCAGGTAGCAGCTGTAAGTGTAGTGCCCCACGGGTCAGGTGCGTTTAACCTACTAGTCACCGGGCCGTCAACTATCGTCGTCACGGGCGGCCTAGCTCTGTTGCCCCGAGGCGTACAGAAGATGGCTGGGAAGAGATATTGGGGTAGTTGTGAGGTGTTTGCCGCCGCTGCTTTCGCTGTCCTCCAGGGCAGATGGTAATAGCAGCTATGGGATGGTGTCGCTCTCCACAGGTGGAGCGGGCCCCGGGGAGGCTGATGAGGGGAGTAGTAATGGCTGCTCGGAGTGGCAGTACCTTTAATAAAAGTCAGAGTCTATGGCTATGGTTACAAGTAGTTTACTCACTTTTGTGCGGTGCCACTCACGCAGGTAATGCCGGTCACTTGCTATGATGGACTCCGTTGAACCTGAATCCCTTTAGAGATCAGTCCGATTTGGTGTTCGGTGGGTTTCTCCATGTAACACCTGTCTGTGGATTCCCTGGCTTGAAGCTACGAGGGGACCCTGGCTTTCACGAGTAGTACTCTTGTCCTTATCTGCAGGTGCCGCGGTTCCGCTGTGGGGTCCAGCTTGATGCGAGCCCCCTGATGCTCTCTGGCACTGTGCTGTCAGGCGCTGTGTGGTCAGAGAAGCTTGAAACTTTCCCCATCCAGGCAGATTCTGGAAAACCAACATGAACTATGATCTACCCTAGAGTCCTGCCTTCCTGCATGGCGTTGATTCCGTGGGGAGCAGGTTCTCTCGCCCCACGGCAATCATGTGAACTTTCTCCTTCCCACCGGAGAACCCGAAGATGCGACTGCTCCCTTCCTCTCCTGCTGGAGAACTCCTCTTAACTGTTGTGTTGGCTCCTGACTCCCCCTACTGGCTGCACCTCCCCCCTCCTAGGTCCTAAGCTAGTGGGTCTGGGGCCCCTGTTAAGGGCATCCTGTAAATGCCACTCTGTCGGCGACCCCTTTATTACCCAACCCTAGCCCAGTCCCCAGTGGGAACAGGGCAACCTGGTGTGTATTTGAGTGTGTAATGTGGTGAAACCGGGACTGACCTCCTCAGGAACCGGGTTTAGCATTACACCCAAATTTGGGTGCAATATTCTGTGGCGACTGAGGCCTCAGGGGCGCCACATAAGCATACCCCAAGCAGATTGACAGCCGGCTCTATACTGGAAGTAGCAGCAATAAGCACGGCCCCGCACCTTGATTGACAGCCGGCTCTATACTACAAGTGATGGCTGTAAGCACACCCTCACACTTTGACAGATGTCTCTGTAGTGCATCTGTGCAGAGCAAGCAGTCTATCAAAGTGCTGGGGAATTCTTACAGCTGCCACTTACAGTATAGAACTGGCTGTCAATGTACTGGGGTATGCTTACTGCTGATGTTCATAGTATAGAGCCAGCTTTCAAAGTTTTGGGGTATGCTTACAGCTGCCACTTACAGTATAGAGCTGGCTGTCAAAGTGCAGAGGCGTGCTTATTGCTGCTGCTCACAGTATAGAGCCGGCTGTCAATGTGCTGGGGTAGGCTTAAGGCCGCTTTACACGCTGCGATCTCGCTAGCAAGATCGCTAGCGTGCGTACCCGCCCACATCGTTTGTGCGTCACGGGCACATTGCTGCTAGTGGCGCACAAAATCGCTCGGACCCGTCATACTACTTACCTGCCTAGCAACGTCGCTGTGACCGGCGAACCGCCTCCTTTCTAAGTGGGCGGTTTGTTCGGCGTCACAGCGACGTCACTAAGCGGCCACCCAATCAAAGCAGAGGGGTGGAGATGAGCGGGACAAAATACCCCCCACCTTCTTCCTTAGTCATTGCCGGCGGCCGCAGGTAAGCTGAGGTTCCTCGTTCCTGCGGTGTCACACATAGCGATGTGTGCTGCCGCAGGAACGATGAACAACATCGTACCTGCACCTGTAACGATATTTGGGAATAGGGGAGCATGTCCACGATTAACGATTTTTGCACGATTTTGAGACCTTTTTTGGTCGCACGTAGGTGTCACGCGCAACGATATCGCTAACGAGGCCAGATGTGCGTCACGACTTCCGTGACCCCAACGACATCGCTTTAGCGGTCACTGCATGTAAAGCGCCCTTTACAGTTGCCACTTGCTTCACAGCGCCTGCTGTCAGAGAGAGTGCGGGGGTTTGCTTACTGCTGCTGCTCACAGTATAGAGGCGGCTGTCAATGAAAGTGTGGGGCCATGCTTACAGCCATACCGTCATCATTGGAATTCTATTTGCCTGCAGATTAACCCTATAAGTAGGTAAATAGCATTTTGCAAGGGAACAGGTTCCCTTGAAGTTTAAAGGGAACCTGTCACCAGGTTTTGCCATATAAAGCACAGTCAGCACCTGTAAGCCCTGTTACAGCATACCAGAATGGTGTATATATGTTCCCAATCGAGAATCTATTCTTGCGATCACCGTCGTCTTTCCATGCTTCGCGTGTGTGCTGTGTCTTATGTCATCCACACAGTCTCCCACATTACACCCTTGCACAGGCGCACTTCTCTCTGCCCTGCTGTAATGCACATGTTACTGGTGCTATTTGGTCTTTCCCCGCGCATGCGCATTACATTACTTTGCAGGGCAGAGAAGTGCGTGTGTGACGCCCTGACAAAATCCGGTTGTCACAGAAGACTGCATCCATCTTCCAGATGCAGGACTCTCTCCTCCTTGGCCTTCCAACACAACCACACACAGGTACATACACCAGCCACAAAAGCCTAGTCACCCCCCCAGGACAATAGGGACACACCAGTGGGCGGGGCCAGGCAGATGGTGACGTCTACCTATGGGTTCTGAGGTGTCAAGGGGAGGGAACAAACAGAACGTGGTAGACAGAGGAAGTGAGAGGAGTGAAGTGGTAGTCGGGGGTTGTAGCTCCCGGACTACCTGAGATGTCTAAGTGGCAGACAGCAGAGCAGGGCCACAGGCGACGGAGATATGGTCACGGAAGAGACCTTAAATGGACCAGGGCAGGGTTGTAGCCCGCCGGTGCCGACAGCGGGAATCTGGTCCGGAGGCCGTGCACAGTCGGGGTACCTGGACCCCACGGCGAGGACAGCTGCAAGCACCTTTCCAATTAACCAGCAGGGGACAAGATTCCAAGTCTTGTCCCACTAACAGCCCAGATAGAGCGAGACGGAAGCCCAATGCGGGGGATAGGGCGTCTGCAAGTGCCTGTTAAAATCCAAAGGGCCACAGCTCCCACAGAAAAGTCACCGGGAGTGGACTTTCCCCGTTTCATGCGGATTAGTCAACACACAAGACAACAACACAAAAGTGCAGGAGGAAGGTAACCTGTTCTGTCCACCGGTCTGCGGGACCCGAGCACACCCCTCCGGAGGCTACAGATTTCCGGTACTTGGTTTACTATCTGGACTCTGTGTGACTTTATTCAAAATAGTGAGTACACCGGCATCATCCGGTCCAGCCCTGCAGACTGCGTTCCAGCACTCCACCTACACCTGCGCCCCGGGACAACACATACCCTACTCGTGGAGGGGATACCATCCTGCTGCCCTGCTCCATCGGCCCCAGGCACCCCATACCAAGGCAGTGGCGGTGTCACCAACAATCACCGCAACCCACGGGTGGCGTCACTGACAAACTCTCCCCTGTAAATAACCCCTTTTTCACTTGTGGGCGACGGACGGCTGCACGAGCCCGGGTCCGGCTGCCACTTGAGCCACAGAAACCGCCCGGATCCGAGCCTCTCGAGCAGCCTCCCTGCCGTGGTCTGTCCCCAGCCCACAACACGTGTGCACAAGAGCACAATGGAAAACACTGTGTGGCTAGCGCAGGGTGCATCATCCACATAAAGCAGGGAAAGAGGACGGCGCCAGATCAAGATCAGAGATGCCCATCAGACCGCATAGGCGAGGTAAAATAAAAGCAATGATTTTGCCTTGCAGAGGGTCTTGTGGACATATATACTGTACAACTTTCTAGAATGCTGTAACAGGGGCTTACAGGTGCTGGATATACTTTATATGGGGAAAACCTGGAGACAGGTTCGATTTTAGTAATTTAAGAATTACCCCACACCAGCATTATAATGAGTGCAGCTCTGGAGTAGAACACAGGATATAACTCAAGATCTGCACAGGATAAAATGCATTTCTATAGCACCTTTAGAAATATATTTACTTAGAAAATATGTGACGTGTTCAAAACTTATTTCACCTGCTATATGTACACAGTGACTGAACAGCAGAATAGTGAGTGCAGCTCTGGTGTATAATACAGAATATAACTCCGATTCAGTACAAGATGAGCAATGTAATGTATGTACACAGTGACTGAACAGCAGAATAGAGAGCGCAGCTCTGGAGCATAATACAAGATGTAACTCAGGATCTGTACAGGATAAGTAATGTAATGTATGTACATAGTGACTGCAGCAGCAGAATAGTGAGTGCAGCTCTGGAGTACAATACAGGATGTAACTCAGGATCAGTACAGGATAAGTAATGTAATGTATGTACACAGTGACTGCAGCAGCAGAATAGTGAGTTCAGCTCTGGAATATAATACAGGATTTAACTCCGGATCAGTACAGGATAAGTAATGTAATGTATAGACACAGTGACTGCAGCAGCAGAATAGTGAGTTCAGCTCTGGAATATAATACAGGATTTAACTCCGGATCAGTACAGGATAAGTAATGTAATGTATGTATACAGTGACTGCAGCAGCAGAATAGTGAGTTCAGCTCTGGAATATAATACAGGATTTAACTCCGGATCAGTACAGGATAAGTAATGTATGTACACAGTGACTGCAGCAGCAGAATAGTGAGTGCAGCTCTGGAGTATAATACAGGAGGTAACTCAGGATCAGTACAGAATAAGTAATGTAATGTATGTACACAGTGACTGCAGCAGCAGAATAGTGAGTTCAGCTCTGAAATATAATACAGAATTTAACTCCGGATCAGTACAGAATAAGTAATGTAATGTACTATATATAATACAAGATGTAAATCTTGATCAGTAATTACAGGAACCTAAATAATTTAAGTTTTACTAATCTAATGTTTTATTTAACAATTTAGGTATTTACATCTAATCTATAAAATGTTTCAAAACATGTCTAAAAGATTGAGTTTTGTAAAAGACAAAATTATGTTATTTAGTTATTACATTATTCTGCGCCACAGAAATCTAAAAAAAAAAACATAATCACCTTAACAATTTATGCTGTGTCTCATCTATTTTCCATAAGCGATTATCTGTTACAGTCATGTGAATGTAATTATTGTCATGCTCTAATTCTGCTTTACAAGGTACAACGTTGCTCTTTTTTTTAATTAATACTAGAAGTCCACTCATTAATGTATTTTCATCCTGTGAAAAAATATTTATGTATGAACTGTGTAGAAGAGAGCATTCATTACATTTAGCAATGAAACAATGATGATTAAAATAATGAATTAAGAATATAATAAAAATGATCTAAAGAGAAAATATGTGTTAACCATTCCTGCATGGAAAACCTTCCTAGTAATCTAATATATAAAGCTGAGTGAGTGTATGTCTGTATATGTGTGTCTGTCCGCTAAAGAAATCCGCACCGTCGCATTCACAATCGCGAAATTTTGCACAGACACTCCATGTGACTCAAGGAACGTCATAGACTATGTTTTCACAAGAAAATTTAACCCCATGCTTTACAGTTACTCTCTAAATAACATGCCTCCATTAAAGTGAATGGAGCTGCGAGCTACAGGTTATTAATAGCAGCTGTGATTGGTTGCTATAGGAACAAAGGATAGTCATAGTATAAGAAGCTTGTGTGTGTGGTAATATGATGTCGGTGGGGAGACAGACACAGCCAGACACAGACTGAGAGACAGACAGACAGGCACAGACAGAGAAAGAGGCACACAGAGAAAGAGACAGAGACAAACAGACACAAATAGGAAAAAAAAAGCCAGACAGACAGAAAGACACACGGGGAAAGAGAAACAGAGGCAGACAGGGAAAGAGACAGAGAGACAGACAAAGAAAGATGGGGAAAGAGGCAGACAAGAAAAGAGGCAGACAAGAAAAGAGACAGACAGAGACAGACAAAGACAGATGGGGAAAGAGATAGACCTGGAAAGAGACAGACCTGGAAAGAGACAGACCGCAAAAGAGGCAGACCGCAAAAGAGGCAGACCGCAAAAGAGGCAGACCGCAAAAGAGGCAGACCGCAAAGGAGACAGACCGCAAAAGAGACAGACCGGGAAGGATGGGGAAAGAGACAGATGGGGAAAGAGACAGACGGGGAAAGAGACAGACCGCAAAAGAGACAGACCGCAAAAGAGACAGACCGCAAAAGAGACAGACAAGGAAGGATGGGGAAAGAGACAGACGGGGAAAGAGACAGAGAGACAGACAAAGACAGATGGGGAAAGAGACAGACCTGGAAAGAGACAGACCTGGAAAGAGACAGACCACAAAAGAGACAGACTGCAAAAGAGACAGACCGCTGTAAGACCTGTTAACATTTACATATATAGGTTAGAAGACTGTGGACTTTTCCTTGTTATGCTGCCACCTGCTGTCAAAACAAAGAACAGCGGGCACAAACCCCTGCTGCTTGATTTACTTGGTACAGTCCTGAACAGGATGTGAAGAGGAGCTAGTTTTGTTTGGTAGCTGTTTATGCTGAGGTGTGTGTGTTCGGACGTGCTGAAGAAGGCAAGGCCGCATTCTGCCCTGCTGAACAAACTCCAAGTACCTGAGTGTTGCGTGACATCTCCCCAAGACACAGATCCAAGAAAGGCTGGATGTGGAGCGAGGAGCCAGACAGCACAGGCAAATTACAGAGACGGGACAAAGACTGAACTTTAGAGGTGTCTGCGGCGGAATACGGGCCCCAACGGTGACGAGGTACCCCACGCTGAAACCTGCAGTTAAGTGTGCACACTACTTTTAGTTAGGGACAGATAGGAAAAGACTCTGCACTGTGTTATGCAAGTAAGGTAACAAGGACCCTGCGTTTTGTTTTGCTTAATAAGGATTTTTGTGTTTTGCTTTTGGGAGTACAATCTGAGGCTTCCCACCCTTGACAAGCTATTCAAAGTGGTTGTATGTATATTATATTATATCTACTGCTGTGCACTTTCCCGCTTTTCTATTCCTCCTTTCCCGCCCTATTCCGCCACCTGTGTTGTGCAATATGTTATTAAATTTGTATTGATTAACCCCCGTGGTTCCGTGCAGTCCTTGCGTATCCCGTTACCTGCAGGTTATTACATTTGGCGTAGTCGGCAGGATACGCAGGCTGGTACGGAACAATGGACGGACAGGGGGGTGTCGCTGATGGAGGTGTTCTAATACAACCTGATGGGGGAATACCAGCAAGGCAACTGTCCCTGGGGGCTATGCTGACCTATATACCAAAATTTACTGGCAGCAATGTACCTCTCCATGACTGGGCGCAGAGAGTGAGGGGCATGTTGAGAGTAGCAGGAGTGACTGTAGAAAATCAAGGGGAGATATTGTTGATTGCCCTTGAAGGCCATGCTCAAGAGACCATTTTATTGCGCCCTGAGAGTGAACGAAAGACGTTCGAGCAGGTGGTGAAGATTCTTGAGAGAGTGTATGGCGGGAAACCAGAAGCAGGAGATTTACAGGCGCAACTGTTCTACAGGCTGCAGGGTGAAGAGGAAGGTCTGCCACAGTATGCAAATGCACTCCAGAGAATAATGAGACAAATGCTTACAGCAGAGCCAGAGCTTGCACAAACCCCTGGTTACGCTGACTGTACCCTGCGAGATCAATTCCTCCGCGGATTACATAACCCCAAGATCAAAAGGTGCCCTCCGTGAACGGCTCAGGGTAGAAAAAAAACTAACTTTCCAGGAAATATTGGAAGAAGTAGTCTCCCGCGCACAAACTGAAAATTGCGACCCGCAGAACGCCTGGGGAGAAGTTTGTATGCATAAGATAGTCCCGGGTGAGAAAAACCGAGAACCGAGCCAACTTGAGGCTAAAGTCGATCAGTTACAAGAGACGGTTACTGCTCTACAAGAGTTGCTGAAGAATATGCAAGCCCCGGCGTCAGAAGAACGACAGCACTGCAGCCAAATACCCGCACACATACCTATCAAGAAGAGAGGGGACAGATCGAGCAGAGACGATCGAGACCCGCTGGAGAGTACCAGTGTTGGAACTGTGGAAATCAGAACCATTTATTCCGACACTGTCCGGAGAGGAAGACGTCTCAAGAAAGACCGCCGTTAAACTAGTGCCTCCCTTCATGGATGGGCACATGGCGGGGAGACCAACTGAGCTTAGAGAAAACCAACGCCCTGAAGACTTAGCAGCCAGCACGCCGACGATCATGGCCGAATTTGAAGGGAAAGAAGTAAGATGCTTGATGGATACTGGGTCCCAAGTGACCACCATGCCAGAACAGTTCTTCTACCAACATTTTGGACAAACTGTATCCATTGACAAAGGGGCACATATCAAACTGAGGGCTGCAAACAATCTTCCCATTCCGGATGTAGGGGTCGTGTGGATGAACATACGTGCATGTGGCCAGAAATTAGGCAAAAAAGGGATTGTGTTAACGGGGGGCCGGTACGACAGAGAGGTGCCGGCCATCGTGGGTATGAACATCCTGAAATAATTAGACCAGTTGCTCTTCAACAAGGGGGGTGGGATTACTGGAAGACGACAGTTGCTAACAGGCCCGCCCAAAAGGTCTTCCAACACCTTATCCGTGCCCGAGGACTGTGGAGGAATGGTGGGAGCCGCTACCCGGTGGGGAGGGTTCAAGTCCCAAGACAGACAACAATTACTCTACCTCCAAATCGTGAGACAGTCCTCACCTTGCCAGTTGGAGCCCACCGTACACTCGAGGGGATGGAGGTGTTGGTGGAGCCTTACTGTGGTGAAGAGAACGGAGATGAACCGTTGGTGGCTCGCACTTTAGCAACAGTAAAAAATGGAAGAGTCCCTTTCCGTTGCGTGAACACCGGTGAACAGGCCTACACCTTGACCTCGGGAGTTGTTCTGGCCCATGTCTACCTGGCGCCTGAAGAGGTGGCGACCGCAGATTCGATTGAATTGCAGCCCATGGCAGGGGAAGCCTGGACTTGGGCTGTTTCTATGGAAAGAAAAGGGAAACCCACTGATCAGTGGAACAGTCGCGTCATCGTAGGGCAGATGGGAGTGGACCTGAGCCCCTTCGCTTCGGAGCAAGCCCAAGCCATAGAAGACTTTATTTGGGAGAATCAAGCCACGTTCTCCCGTCACGCAGAAGATTTTGGCTGTACTGACAAGATTCAGCACGAAATACCCACTGGAGATGCCCCACCGATCAGGGAAAGGCACAGACAAATACCCCCAAAGTACTACCAAGAGGTGAAAGAGCTCTTGGCGCAGATGCTGAAGAGTTGGGTGGTAAGAGAAAGTCAGAGTCCATGGGCTGCCCCAATCGTGCTGGTCAAGAAAAAGGATGGGTCTACCCGCTTCTGTGTTGACTACCGCAAGCTTAATGGATGCACGGTTCGTGATTCCTACCCTCTGCCCCGGATAGAGGAGTCCCTGTCGGCGCTGGGAAAGGCACGTTACTTCTCCTCCCTTGATCTGGCCAGCGGATATTGGCAGGTCCCTGTGGCAGAGAAAGACAAGGCCAAGACCGCATTTATTGTACCCATGGGACTCTTCGAGTTCAATCGCATGCCGTTTGGACTAAATAATACCCCAGGAACTTTTCAGCGCCTCATGGAAAGTTGCCTTGGAGACATGAACTTCGAGGCCACGTTGATTTACCTGGATGACATAGTAGTGTATTCTGAAACCTTCGAAAAACATCTAGAAAACCTGGGTCAAGTATTTCAGCGGTTACGGGCCCATGGGCTTAAACTGAAACCAAAAAAATGTCGGATCTTTCAGGAAGAGATTGAATATCTCGGACACAAGGTGTCGGAAGCCGGCGTACAGCCCTCCGATGGGAAAGTGAGAGGAGTGCTACAATGGCCCACACCCAGCACAGTGCGGGAGGTTCAAGCTTTCCTGGGGCTAGCCGGATATTACCGTCGCTTTATCAAAGATTTTGCGAAGGAGGCAGAACGAATTGCACGAATTGCTCCGAGGGACTGCGAAAGGACCAAAAGCACAGAAAATTTGCTGGGGACCAAGACAAGCAAAAGCCTTACACCGATTGAAAGAGGCCTTGGTTAACGCCCCTGTGCTTGCCTATGCAGACTATAACCTCCCTTTTCGGTTGTATACAGACGCAAGCCTCTACGGCCTGGGTGCAGTACTGGCCCAGGTACAGAATGGTACTGAACGGGTGATTGCATATGGAAGTCGGACGTTACGGGAAGCCGAGCGCAACCCCGAGAATTACAGTTCCTTTCGGCTGGAGTTACTGGCACTAGTATGGGCAATAACCGAAAGGTTCTCGGAATATCTCACGGGAGCCCAAATTGAAGTCTATACGGATAATAATCCCCTGGCTCACATCTCCACCGCCAAACTGGGAGCAATGGAACAGAGGTGGCTGGCACGACTCTCCAGATACAATTATCATGTGCAGTACCGCTCCAAGCATGAAAATCAGAATGCGGATGCCCTTTCTCGTGTTACCACCGAAGCCCCAGTGGGGGAGAATGATGAACAGTTGGAGGAAGACGAAATTCCGGACTTCAGTAAATTCACCGCTCAATTGGTAGAGGCTCGTATGTTGAAAATTACATCGGGCACGACATCACGCCTGCTTGGCCAAACCAGAGAGGAATGGGTGAAAATCCAGTCATCTGACCCAGAACTGCTTCAAGTGAAAGAGTGGGTGATCCAGCAGCGCAAGCCTAGAAAGGAAATACGGGCCACGCTGTCGCACGTTGCCCTCCAGATTCTCAGCCAGTGGGATAAGCTGTCGGTGCAGGAAGGGATGCTGTATCGGAAGGTGCACCTAGCTACAGAGTTGGAAGTGCGGTGGCAAGTAGTGATACCCCAGAAGATGGCAGTACCATTGGCCGAGAGGCGCATGAGAAGGGAGCCCATTTCGGACCGGACAAGACTTACCAGTGGTTGCAAAGAATAGTATACTGTCCTCAGATGCTTCGGGCAGTAGAGAAGGCCTGTAAACTGTGCCGTTCCTGTGAGTTAAGTAAAGCTCCCCCACAGCGAGCACCAGTACAGACTATTGCAACCAAAGAGCCATTGGAAGTACTCATGATCGATTATCTGAAGATTGGTCACTCCCACCGGGGCTATCAGTTCTGCCTTGTGATGACAGATCACTTCTCCAAATTTGCGGTGGTGACGCCCACCAGAGATCAGACGGCTGAATCAGCTGCTCGAGCCATCAGTGATGACTTTATCCGGGTGTACGGCTGCCCCAAAAGAATACATTCCGACCAAGGGGCTTGCTTTCAGGGCGGTGTCATGAGAGAGCTGCAAAGGATTTACGGAATGCAGAAGTCAAGGACTACGCCTTATCATCCACAGGGCAACGGAGCCTGCGAGAGATTTAACCGGACCCTCCTACAAATGCTACGCACGTTAGAGGATGATCGTAAGAATCACTGGCCCGGCTATCTCGCAGAACTCGTGTGGGTGTACAATAATCGTGTCCACTCCACCACTGGGTACACCCCGTACGTGCTACTGTTTGGAAGAGTCGGAAGAGGCATTGAAGAGCTAAACCTGGCTCCCCCCGAGATCAGTGAAGGTCAGAGTGTGGGTTCCTGGGTTGACTGTCACCGTCGACGGCTGGAGACTATCCATCGAATTGTCACCAAGCGGCTGCAAGAAAAGACACATCCACAGCGGAAACCTGTGTGTGAAACCCTGTTCTTGCCAGGGGACCGAGTACTAGTTGCAGAGAAGCACCCGAGATACAAGTTGAGCGAGCGCTGGAAAACAGAGCCTTACATTGTGATCAGAAGAATCTCGCCCCACGGATCAGTATACGAAGTGAGAGGCGAGCAAAGAGGCAGCACCCTCATCCTGCATCGCAATATGCTGAGGCCCTGCTATTCAGAAGACAGGACCAGACAAAGTACCTCAGAGACGGTGCCCGTGCCCGTTCCTGTTACCCTCGAAGAGGGCTCTGACGATGAAGAATGGTGGCGGGCCCCGGCCAACCCAGCAGACTGGGAGAGATCCACGCCCCCATCCGTTCAAGACACAGGTGCCACCCCTGCAGAGCAGGAGTCACCAATCGCCAGAGATGGGGACGAGAATACTGTACTCCCTGATACGGCGCTGACGTCTGGTGACTTAGCCGTAGTACCACGCCGGACTGAGCGGGCTAATGCTGGTATTCCCCCTGATCGGTACTTGGCAGATGAATTTGTGTGTTCTGTCACTGGATCCTGTTTTAAGACATTGGCTCCCAAGCAACAGGTTGTGAAGCAGGGCAGGAGTTGCCACCGTGTGCCCCTGTGCAGAGCGCCTCAGGAGAGTATCGGCCTGGACGGCCGAGGTTAAAGAGGGGGGGAAATGTAAGACCTGTTAACATTTACATATATAGGTTAGAAGACTGTGGACTTTTCCTTGTTATGCTGCCACCTGCTGTCAAAACAAAGAACAGCGGGCACAAACCCCTGCTGCTTGATTTACTTGGTACAGTCCTGAACAGGATGTGAAGAGGAGCTAGTTTTGTTTGGTAGCTGTTTATGCTGAAGTGTGTGTGTTCGGACGTGCTGAAGAAGGCAAGGCCGCATTCTGCCCTGCTGAACAAACTCCAAGTACCTGAGTGTTGCGTGACATCTCCCCAGATCCAAGAAAGGCTGGATGTGGAGCGAGGAGCCAGACAGCACGGGAAAATTACAGAGACGGGACAAAGACTGAACTTTAGAGGTGTCTGCGGCGGAATATGGGCCCCAACGGTGACGAGGTACCCCACGCTGAAACCTGCAGTTAAGTGTGCACACTACTTTTAGTTAGGGACAGATAGGAAAAGACTCTGCACTGTGTTATGCAAGTAAGGTAACAAGGACCCTGCGGTTTTTTTTTGCTTAATAAGGATTTTTGTGTTTTGCTTTTGGGAGTACAATCTGAGTCTTTCCACCCTTGACAAGCTATTCAAAGTGGTTGTATGTATATTACATTATATCTACTGCTGTGCATTTTTCCGCTTTTCTATTCCTCCTTTCCCGCCCTATTCCTCCACCTGTGTTGTGCAATATGTTATTAAATTTGCATTGATTAACCCCCGTGGTTCCGTGCAGTCCTTGCGTATCCCGTTACCTGCAGGTTATTACACCGCAAAAGAGACAGACCGCAAAAGAGACAGACAGGGAAGGATGGGGAAAGAGACAGACGGGGAGAGAGACAGACAGGGAAAGAGACAGACAGACAGAGGGAGAGAGACAGACAGATACAGAGAGGGAGACAGACACAGAGATAGAGACAGACACAGAGATAGAGACAGATGTCGCGGGCGGGGAGGAGGGTGTCAGCACACCGCGCTCACCCCCTTCTGCTCGGGTCCGGCGGCTGCTGCTCAGTGGTGGCTCGAGCGGTGGGCCGGATCCCGGGGGTTTCTCGAGCGGCACTCCTCGCCCGTGAGTGAAAGGGGTTTGTTGGGTGTGGGGATGATTATTGTCCGTGACGCCACCCACGGTTGTGGTGATTTCACCACCGCTGCTCTATACGGGGCTCCCGGGGATGGTGATGCGGAGCAGCCAGGTGTTGTGTTGCCCCTCCGTGGGTAGGGGTTGGTGATCCCGGGGCCCGGTGATGGTGAGGGAGGTGCAGGGCCCGGTGGGCGCAGGGACGCGGGGGCAGCGCTGTGCCTTGCGGCACTGTGGTACTCACTCAGCCTGAGACGTGACACAGTTTTTACGGTAAACCAACGGCTGGATAGACGGTCCCACGGACGGCTGCACTTGCTCTCCCGGTAGGTGACGGTGATGTCCCTTTCCCTTGCACCTTGATGAACTGGTTGGTTGCGATGGGTCCCCACCGGTAACCCGCTCCCCGGCTTCAAGCTGGACCGGGGGAGCTCTACTCTTTGCCCGCAGGCGCTGGCCCTAAGAAACGGGTGCCTTGGCGGTGGCGGTGTCTCTTCTATACTGGCTGGGCTGTTGCCTTCAATCGGGACTTTGTTGTTGGGGGATCTACGTCCCCTTCACTGACGGATTTGGCAAATTTGGCGACTCCTAGCCTTGCCGGGGTCCGAGAGGCCCCTGCCCTGGTGCTGACTGTCCTTCGGAACACTGCTCCAGACCGCCGGGCACACAGCCAACGGGGTCCTTCCAGGAACTTCCAAACGGTCCCCCTCCAGACAGTCACCGCCGTTGCTGACCTTGCTGACCTGGCCCTACACAAAGCTGGACCCTTCAGGCTTTCCTTCTTTCTTGTCACCTCACTTGCTTTCCTCCTTTTCCACTTTTCTACTTTCCTACTTTCACTTAGTTGTTTACTCCTTCACTTAGCTCCTCACTCCTGCTCCTCCCTGAGCTATCTGCACTCGAGCCCTGCCTGGGCTAATCTGCCTGGTTACTTCCCGCCTCCAGAGCTGTGACCTCCTCGGTGGGCAGAGCCAACCGCCTGGCCCACCCCCTGGTGTGAATCACCAGCCTCTGGAGGAAGGCAACAAGGATTTTTGGTTAGCTGTGGTGTTCCTACCTGGGATGTAAGGTGTGGTGGTGTGTGACCTGTGTCCCCTGGCTTGCCCAGGGCGACACATTCCCCCTTAGCAAAATGCAGACCGTCCGCGGGCTGCCGTCCAACACCGGTTTTATTTTTCTGAAAAAGATAACATAATGATATAACATATTTACGTTTTTAATAATAACTCTTCCCAAGACGGGAGGCACATTTCTTTTAACGTTGCAAACGGTTTACGGTTACGGTTTCCGCTCTCTCCCACCCAAGCAACCTGGCCCTGATGCTGCCCCTAAAGCCCAGGCAGCACCCCTTGACCCACAGTCCAGCACACGGTACCCGAGCGGGATCTGTCCTTCCCCTCCAGAGGGTAGCCACCGGTTCCTTTGGTGGCTGGGCCCCAGCCTGCTCTGCTGAGGGCCCTCCCTCCAACCTGCCTCTCCGGAGGCGGCATTGCGGAAAACGGTAACGGTAAACAACATATTTACAAGCCACTTAACGTTTGTGGTTGCCCTGCAAGTTCACGGGCTTGTCCATGGATAGTTCCCATGCAAAAACTTTTTAACGGTCCCCACGGGGACAACGGTGCCGGCTCCAGCCGGTTGCAATCACAAAGCAAATCAGGTTAAACTTCGGTCATCATCATTTTTCTTATCATTCTTTCAACTTTTAAGCAACAGTTCACACAACGTCAGTGGTGGTCCCAACGGGGACTGCTGCAGCGGGCATCCGCTGCCCTACTCCGGATATTCAGCTAACGCAGCTCCATCCCCCTCCACCAGCATATCCAACATGCACTGACATGCCTGTGGTGACAGGGGCACCCGGTACCCATTTCCACCGGTACACGGGGCATGGACGACCACTGGGGCTCCTACATAGTGGGAACGCTCACTTGCTCCTTCAACTGCAACAGGGGACCCGGAGCTGGGGCAGGAGTCGTCATCTCTTGTTTCTGCGTCAGGCGGGTTGCCGCCAGCTGTCGCAGCCACCCGGCCTCCAACATCCAGCACTTCAGCCCCTTCTGCGGTAACACGGAGCAGCAGATTAGGCGAGCTGACATTAAGGCGCCTCATAAGTAACGGCAAGGGTGATGCATAGGCCGAGACTAGGCCGGGCCCCTCAGCCGCAGCGCCCGGTCCTGGTAGGACATAGGGACGTGGGTCACCAGTCGGTTCTGCTGCATCCATTCCCCCTCCGTACCTCGGGGCAGTTGTAAGCAGCTCCTCCACCTCGTTGGTCCACTGCTCCATCATCCGGAAGATCTGATCCTGTTGACGCTGGTGGAACTGCATCACCCGGGCCTTCATCCAGGCCACGGTCTCGAGCTCAGGGTCTGGCACAGTCTCTACTGGGACTTCCGGCACCATGTTGTTAAGGGGTCGCGGTTCCAGCGGTTCCCCTTGGTACACTTCAGGACCGTCTTGGACGTCTGCAGCCGGCTGGTCCGCCGAAGCGGCTGGGCAGGGTATCGCTACCGGTTGGGCAGGTAGCGGGCCTAATGGCGGTGCGGCAGCAGCTATTACGGGTAGCAGGGAGAGAGGCAGGGTGAGCGGAAGCAGGCCGGGCCCCTCGGCTCCAACGGCCGGTCCCTCAGGAATACAGGGGCGTGGGTCGCTTACCCGCTCCTCCAAATCCTCTTCTGCCTCGCGTCTCCACATAGCAGCCACCACGTCCGCCATGTCGGTCTCCCACTCCTCCAGGAGGAGTTGCATATGAGCCTGCAGACGGTTACTCAGCGGGACGGTTCGGTCCCTCAACCACGTCGCCGTGCCAGGCGCGGGGGCTTCCTCCTTGTGAGCAGGGTTTTGCATCTTGATAACGAGGTCTTCCAGGAACCCAATATCGCTGCAGAGTCCTGGCGTCCCTGCTTTTATAGCCGCAGCTACATGCGTCCAGCCGCCATCGCGTCCCCCTTAGCTCTTTCCGGCCCCTCCTCTCTCGGGGCGGGGTTTTGGCCTTCGCGCCTCTACTGCTCGAGAAGACGCTCGAGCGGGAACTTTTCGCGACAAAGATGGCGGCTTCTGAAATTTTTCTGCCGGATACCTCCGGCGGTAACAAGGCGCACCTCTACCAGACGGCAGAGCAGTAAGATCCTGTTCGTGACGCCAAGTTGTCGCGGGCGGGGAGGAGGGTGTCAGCACACCGCGCTCACCCCCTTCTGCTCGGGTCCGGCGGCTGCTGCTCAGTGGTGGCTCGAGCGGTGGGCCGGATCCCGGGGGTTTCTCGAGCGGCACTCCTCGCCCGTGAGTGAAAGGGGTTTGTTGGGTGTGGGGATGATTATTGTCCGTGACGCCACCCACGGTTGTGGTGATTTCACCACCGCTGCTCTATACGGGGCTCCCGGGGATGGTGATGCGGAGCAGCCAGGTGTTGTGTTGCCCCTCCGTGGGTAGGGGTTGGTGATCCCGGGGCCCGGTGATGGTGAGGGAGGTGCAGGGCCCGGTGGGCGCAGGGACGCGGGGGCAGCGCTGTGCCTTGCGGCACTGTGGTACTCACTCAGCCTGAGACGTGACACAGTTTTTACGGTAAACCAACGGCTGGATAGACGGTCCCACGGACGGCTGCACTTGCTCTCCCGGTAGGTGACGGTGATGTCCCTTTTCCTTGCACCTTGATGAACTGGTTGGTTGCGATGGGTCCCCACCGGTAACCCGCTCCCCGGCTTCAAGCTGGACCGGGGGAGCTCTACTCTTTGCCCGCAGGCGCTGGCCCTAAGAAACGGGTGCCTTGGCGGTGGCGGTGTCTCTTCTATACTGGCTGGGCTGTTGCCTTCAATCGGGACTTTGTTGTTGGGGGATCTACGTCCCCTTCACTGACGGATTTGGCAAATTTGGCGACTCCTAGCCTTGCCGGGGTCCGAGAGGCCCCTGCCCTGGTGCTGACTGTCCTTCGGAACACTGCTCCAGACCGCCGGGCACACAGCCAACGGGGTCCTTCCAGGAACTTCCAAACGGTCCCCCTCCAGACAGTCACCGCCGTTGCTGACCTTGCTGACCTGGCCCTACACAAAGCTGGACCCTTCAGGCTTTCCTTCTTTCTTGTCACCTCACTTGCTTTCCTCCTTTTCCACTTTTCTACTTTCCTACTTTCACTTAGTTGTTTACTCCTTCACTTAGCTCCTCACTCCTGCTCCTCCCTGAGCTATCTGGACTCGAGCCCTGCCTGGGCTAATCTGCCTGGTTACTTCCCGCCTCCAAAGCTGTGACCTCCTCGGTGGGCGGAGCCAACCGCCTGGCCCACCCCCTGGTGTGAATCACCAGCCTCTGGAGGAAGGCAACAAGGATTTTTGGTTAGCTGTGGTGTTCCTACCTGGGATGTAAGGTGTGGTGGTGTGTGACCTGTGTCCCCTGGCTTGCCCAGGGCGACACATTGACACAGATAGAGACAGACACAGATAGAGACAGACACAGAGACACAAAGATAGAGACAGACAGAGAGACTGATACAGAGACAGACAGAGAGATAGACACAGACAGACACACAGAGACAGAAAGGGAAAGAGACAGACAGACAGATAGAGACTGGGAGAGAGACAGAGAGACAGTTACTATCCCGGGCAACGCCCGGGTACTACAGCTAATATCTATCTATATATATATATATATATATATATATATATATATATATATATATATATATATATATATATATATATATATATATATATATACACATATAGATATATAGATACACACATATAGATACACACACACACACATACACACACACAGGAGATCAAAATTAGAGAGCAACACACAATTTCCTAAATGTTGCAGTCATTGTGTTGTCCTATGTGATTATATCCTAACATGAGAAAACTTGCAGTATTTTCTGCTTTTTTCATAAATTGAATTTATTGTAAAGCAAATAATAAAATTATAAATGAGATAAATACAAAGAACACGGATCAAAATTAGAGAACACTTTCAGATCCCTGCAAGATATTGGGGTTAATCTGGCACATGGTGCTAATTTCCTTAATTATCTGACAAACCCTATGTAACTGGCAGCCTAACTTTCCAGTTTGCACTGACTTTGCATAAATGGTATGCTGCTCCAAAGTGACTGAAACCCTCCAGCAGCAAGTTATCCAGATGAAGGCCAAGAGGCGGAGCCTATCAGCCACACCGAGAGAAGTTGGTCATTCCCAGTCTGTGATTTTGAGAATATTGCTTCTTTGCAACATCACAAACTCTTTCAAGTCCACCAAGAAGGCTGGTTGCTCTCGAAAGACAAATACAAGAGGACAGGATAATGCAGAGAATCTCCATGGGTAATTGTTTCAACATTGCAGCTGGAACTGCTCGCCAGTTCAGCACTGAACAAGGTAAGGATCTGTCTCATCATACAGTGTCACGACAATTAAGAGCATTTGGACTGAAAGCCCACTCTGCAGTGACCAAACCTCTCATTAGCACTAAGGCGGGCTTTGCACGTTGCGACATCGCAAGCCGATGCTGCGATGTCGCACGCGATAGTCCCCGCCCCCGTCACAGGTACGATATCGTGTGATAGCTGGCGTAGCGAAAATTATCGCTACACCAGCTTCACATGCACTTACCTGCCCTGCGTCCGTCGCTCTGGCTGGCAACCCGCCTCCTTCCTAAGGGGGCGGATCGTGCGGCATCATAGCGACGTCACACGGCAGGCGGCCAATAGCGGCGGAGGGACGGAGATGAGCAGGAAGTAAACATCCCGCCCACCTCCTTCCTTCCGCACATCCTACGGAAGTGATGTGTGCTGCCGCAGGAACGAGGAACAACATCGGACCGTCGCGTCAGCGTAATTATGGATTACGCCGACGCTGCACCGATGATACGATTACGACGATTTTGCGCTCGTTAATCGTATCATCTAGGCTTTACCCACTACGATGTTGCATGCGATGCCGGATGTGCGTCACTTTCAATTTGACCCCACCGACATCGCACCTGCGATGTCGTAGTGTGCAAAGCCCGCCTAAGAATCAAAAGGCTAGACTCCCTTTTTGGTGCAGAGCATGTTGTGGGGACAGAGAAGTGTCCACAGTTCATTTTAGTGATGAAAGCAAGTTTAATTTATTTGGGTCTGATGGGAAACATTATGTTCGTCGACAAACTGGGGAAAGATTGAACCCAAAGTGTATTAAGAAGTCAGTGAAAGGTTGTGGAGGAAGGGTCATGGTTTGAGAAATGTTTTCTGCAGCAGCAGTTGGACCTCTCATACAGCTACATGGCAGAATAAATGCAAGTGTGGATCAGAACCTTCTTCACAACACGTGGTTCCTTACTTGCATTCATCACTCAATCAGCCAGCATTTCTCATGCAGGACAATGTCCCATGCCGCACAGCAAAACGGGGAAAGCAGTTCCTTCAAACAGAAAACATGGACACAATGAAATGGCCAGTTTGTGGATGGTACAGAAATGAATTCCAGAGCATCCAAAAAGAGAACATTTTTTTTTACTTAATATCTGGAATCAGCACCTTCATTTAGGTAGAATCAGCAAAAATACTTCGCTCAGCAGAATTTTTATTTTTCGTATGTAAACCAGTGATATTTGTATTTTATTGTTGTCTGGAATATGTGCCGAATACTGACCTTGGCTGGACAAAGCTGTGATGATCCATTCTGAAACAGCATGGTCAGTACAATGGCCTGAGCCCGCCTGATATCATCTAGTAGGCTACACTGCTGCTCCTGATCCATAGACCAAATGTTCTGCAGATTAACCCCTTCACTTGTCTTATTAAACTTCCTCTTAACTTCAACTTCTGGAAGACTCCTCTCGGGCTTTTCAGATGAATGTCTTTTTAATTCAGGAAAAGGAAGCGACTGACCTTCTGCATTTGTACCTAATGCTAAGAGCACCTTCCTGTGTGTTTCACTGTCTGCACCCTGCTGTTCTATAGATGAAGGGATATTCATGGATGGTTGCGCTTGATCTTTATCTGCATCGATCCTGCTCATAATACTGGATGACAGAGATGTGGTAATGAATTGAAGCTTCTCGGGTAATTCAGTATTAGCAGACTGTTAACAAAACACAAACATCGTTATTAGTAGATTTTTGCTAGGTTCACATGAGGAGCAGATTTTATGTATTAATGACTGTTTACATGACACCTGTCTTCATTATCTAAAATACCCTAGGCCCTGCATGCTGCTTTTCTTTTATGCATATTTTTGGTGCAATTTGTTGCCCAAATTTGCATGTCTCGCCTTATCCCAGCAAAGTCAATGAGAATTCTGAAGTGCTGTGTACTCGTTGCTTCATTTTTCCTTGCAGTTTTGGGTGCAGAAAAAAAGCAGCATGTCAATTGTTGGTGCGTTTCTTTCCTATACTTTCTAGCCATTGATTTAAAAAAAAAAAAATAAAAATGCATGGCCCAAAAACGCACCAAAAATGCATGCATTTTTTGCTGCGTTTTTCTGCCACAAGGTGCAGTTTTTGGTATAGAAAATTTCTGCAACCAAAGACACAGCGTACACCAGACCTGGGCAAGGGGCGGCCCGCGGGACACATCCGGGCCACCTATTCTCTGTGACCGGCCCGCCTGGTTCACGGCGTCGTTGCTGGCCGGTCAGTGATGAGGGCAATCTGACCTGTTGTCCGGAGCTCCAGGCTCCGGGGAGGTCCCTGGTCAGATCGCCTTCATCACACGCTGCGTGCCGGGCAGGAAGCGATCCTGCAGCTCCACACAGTGTAGGCAGCGGAACGCAGGAATCTCTCCTCTGTTCCCTGCCCGATACCTTTCTCTGTTACACACGCGCGCCCTGATATCGTCAGTACGGCGCGCGTGTGTCATTTGAAAAGTTCCCGCCCGGCAGGAAAAGAAGCTGCAGCAGCCGGGGCCCGTACGGAGAGAAGCAGTGGCGGGGGCCCGTACAAGAACAGCAGCGGCGGGGGCCCGTACAAGAGAAGCAGCGGCGGGGGCCCATACAAGAGAAACAGCGGCGGGGGCCCGTACGGAGAGAAGCAGCGGCGGGGGCCCATACAAGAGAAGCAGCGGCGGGGGCCCATACAAGAGAAGCAGCGGCGGGGGCCCGTACAAGAGAAGCAGCGGCGGGGGCCCGTACAAGAGAAGCAGCGACGGGGGCCCATACAAGAGAAGCAGCAGCGGGGGCCCGTACAAGAGAAGCAGCGGCGGGGTCCCATACAAGAGAAGCAGCGGTGGGGGCCCGTACAAGAGAAGCAGCGGCGGGGGCCGGTACAAGAGAAGCAGCGGCGGGGGCCCGTACAAGAGAAGCAGCGGCGGGGGCCCGTACAAGAGAAGCAGCGGCGGGGGCCCGTACAAGAGAAACAGCGGCGGGGGCCCGTACAAGAGAAGCAGCGGCGGGGGCCCGTACAAGAGAAGCAGCGGCGGGGGCCCGTACAAGAGAAGCAGCGACGGGGGCCCATACAAGAGAAGCAGCAGCGGGGGCCCGTACAAGAGAAGCAGCGGCGGGGTCCCATACAAGAGAAGCAGCGGTGGGGGCCCGTACAAGAGAAGCAGCGGCGGGGGCCGGTACAAGAGAAGCAGCGGCGGGGGCCCGTACAAGAGAAGCAGCGGCGGGGGCCCGTACAAGAGAAGCAGCGGCGGGGGCCCGTACAAGAGAAACAGCGGCGGGGGCCCGTACAAGAGAAGCAGCGGCGGGGGCCCGTACAAGAGAAGCAGCGGCGGGGGCCCGTACAAGAGAAGCAGCGGCGGGGGCCCGTACAAGAGAAGCAGCGGCGGGGGCCCGTACGGAGAGAAGCAGTGGCGGGGGCCCGTACAAGAGAAGCAGCGGTGGGGGCCCGTACAAGAGAAGCAGCGTCGGGGGCCCATACAAGAGAAGCAGCGGTGGGGGCCCGTACAAGAGAAGCAGCGGCGGAGGCCCATACAAGAGAAGCAGCGGCGGGGGCTCCTAGGAAAACAGCATTGGCGCAGCCTGGGCATGTGAAAGAGAAGCAGCTCAGCAGGGGGGGGGCCCGTACGGAGGTGCCTAAGGAGTGGACAATAAGAAGGGAGAGGTGAGTGGTTACTAGTAACCTGCGGGGACAATGGGGGGTGGGCGGGGGGAGGGGGGGGTAACTGTTGACAAATATTTGGGGTGGCATGCGAGGTACTGAAGTAAAGTGTGCGGGGTTTGAAGATAAGTGTGGCATAGTTTAAACACAATTACATAGTTTGACACAAGAACATAGTTTGAATTTATCCTTATACGTTTCCCATTGTTTTTTTGTTTTGTTTTTTTCCTCTGTTTTTCTACTTTAACGTTTATCCCCATTTAATAGGTGCTCCATGGACAATGCTACCAGGTGTGTATCTTGTCAGATGTATGCATGCCTTGAGCAGCCGTTCGAGGGTGAATATGTCTGCACTCGATGCAAGCATGTTGCGTATTTGGAAGCCAAGGTAACTGATCTAAATAAGCAGCTTGCAACACTCAGGGGCATTGCAAACCTGGAGAGGAGTTTAGAGCTCACTGAGCTTTCTCTGGCTGGGGCCAGTGATATGGAGGAGGGTGGAGGTGGAGAAGATCAGGACCCAGAGGTAGGTAGTTGGGTAACAGTTAGAAGAAGAGGTAGGGGGAAAAGTGTCAGGGTGCCTAGTCCTGACCTGGCACAACCTAGTAAATATGCCTGTTTGGCTGATATTAGGAATGAAGGGCCAGGACTAGGATAGCTACAGCAGGATGTTGCTCCTAGCAACCAGGAAAACAACTGCTGTAGGAAGGAGGGAAATAGGAGTGCAGCAAAGCCCAGACAGATGTTGGTGGTAGGGGACTCTATAATTTGGCGGACAGACAGGGTCATCTGTCGCCGAGACCGTGAATGCCGAACAGTATGTTGTCTGCCGGGTGCTCGGGTTCGGCATATTGCGGATCGGATAGACAGATTGCTGGGTGGGGCTGGGGAAACCCCAGCGGTCATGGTGCACATTGTTACTAATGACAAATTAGAGGCAGGTGGAAGGTCCTTAAAAATGATTACAGGGAACTAGGAGAGAAGCTGAAGTCCAGGACCTCCAAGGTGGTGTTTTCAGAAATACTACCGGTGCCACGAGCGTCACTAGAAAGACAGCGGGAGCTTAGGGAGATAAACACGTGGCTTAGAAATTGGTGCAGGAAGGAAGGGTTCGGGTTCATGGAGAACTGGGCTGACTTCTCAGTCGGCTACAGGCTCTACAGTAGGGACGGGCTGCACCTCAATGGGGAAGGTGCAGCTGTGCTGGGGGAGAAAATGGTCAGAAGGATGGAGGAGCTTTTAAACTAGGATCTGGGGGGAGGGAGGGAAGTGGAGCAAAAAAAGGTGATAGAGCAGATAGAGACAGGGATACGGTAGGGGTCAATGAAGGATTAGGGGGGGATGGGACATGCAAGGAACATAGGGAGGCTAGGAGTAATAAAGGTGTTAATAGGATTAAATGTCTACTGGCAAATGCAAGAAGTCTTGCAAACAAAATGAGTGAATTGGAGACTCTAATGTCAACCATGGATTATGATGTGGTGGGCATTACGGAAACCTGGCTGAATGAAATCCATGACTGGGTGACAAACATACAGGGCTATAGTACATTTAGGAGGGACAGGAAAGACAAAAAAGGTGGTGGGGTGTGTATATTTATCAAATCTAACCTAAAACCGGTGTTGAATGATGACATTGCGGGGAACTGCAACAATGTAGAGTCAGTATGGGTAAATGTATATGGGGAGGGTAATAATGGAAAAATGCTAATTGGAGTTTGCTATAAGCCTCCTAACATACCTGAACAAATAGAGGGTGAAATGCTGGAACAAATTGAAAAGGCAGCTAATAATAATAATCGGGTTCTTATTATGGGGGATTTCAACTATCCAGACATACAGTGGGACATAGAATCTTCTGGTTGTGCTAAAAGCTGTAAGTTCTTATCTACCATTCAAGACCATTTCCTCTCACAGATGGTAGATGAACCGACGAGGGGAGATAATTTGCTAGATCTGGTCCTGTCAAATAGACCGGATACAATTTCAGATCTACAGGTCCGGGAGCACTTGGGCACCAGCGATCATAATATGGTAAGCTTCAACGTAATATTAAATAGAACATTTCAAAGGGGAAATGCTAAAACCTGGAATTTTAGGAAAGCTGATTTCAACAAATTAAGGGAAGAGCTTAAATGTGTAGATTGGGACAAAGTCATGGTAACTGGGGATACTGAACATAAATGGGGAAAGTTTAAGGATATACTGCTAGAGTCCTGTAAAAAACGTATACCCTCTGGTAATAAAATGTCCCGGAATAAAAAGAAACCACTATGGATAAATAAGACTGTCAGGGCCGGCGTCAGCACGCGGCATACCTGGGCAAATGCCGGGGCCCTGGAGAGCCGGGGGGGCCCACTCGGCCTCGTCAGTGCTGCCCCCGGGCCGAGTTCCGCAGTCCTCGGCAGGAATCTGCAGCGCCGTCCCTTTAAGGCGCGCAGACTTCCTGGTTTGAACTTCATCTGTGGGCGGAGCTACCGACCGGCCTGCTCAGTCCCACAGATGAAGGAGTTGCAGTGCCAGCCAGCGACCCCCAGCACAGCTCTTCTCTCCGGCGCTGTGTGGGCCCCCTCTCCGGCGCTGTGTGGGCCCCCTCTCCGGCGCTGTGTGGGCCCCCTCTCCGGCGCTGTGTGGGCCCCCTCTCCGGCGCTTTGTGGGCCCCCTCTCCACCGTGACCTGAGAGGTATGTGCCCTCCCCGCCCCCGATTTATGGGCCCTGGGGAGCTGTATGGGCTTCTCCCCCCTTAGGTGTATGCCCTGCCCCCCGGTGCTGTATGTGCTGGCCCCTGGAGCTGTGTGTGTGGGCCCCACAGAGCTACGTGTGTGTCTGTATGTATGTAGCAGAGCTATGTGTGTATGTATGTTGCAGAGCTATGTCTGTATGTATGTAGCAGAGCTATATGTGTATGTATGTAGCAGAGCTATGTGTGTATGTATGTAGCAGAGCTATGTGTGTATGTATGTAGCAGAGCTATGTGTGTATGTATGTAGCAGAGCTATGTGTGTATGTATCCAGCAGAGCTGTGTATGTATGTAGCAGAGCTATGTGTGTATGTATCCAGCAGAGCTGTGTGTGTATGTAGCAGAGCTATGTGTGTATGTATGTAGCAGAGCTATGTGTGTATGTATCCAGCAGAGCTGTGTGTGTATGTAGCAGAGCTATGAGTGTATGTAGCAGAGCTATGTGTGTATGTATGTAGCAGAGCTATGTGTGTATGTATGTAGCAGAGCTATGTGTGTATGTATCCAGCAGAGCTGTGTGTGTCTGTATGTATGTATCTAGCAGAGTTGTGTTGTGTGTGTCTGTATGCATGTATGATGTGTATCTATGTATGTCAGTGTATATGACTGTATAGATGTGTCAGTTCTATACGTATTTTTGTGAGTTTGTCTTTAAATATGTATATGTATGTGTACGTATGTGTGTGTCTGCGTGTGGATGGGGCCCACCGGGACTCTTCCGCCCAGGGCCCACAAAAACCTGGAGCCGGCCCTGAAGACTGTACAAAGTATAATAAAACAAAAACAAAGGGCGTTTAAAATCTTGAAGGCTGAGAATACAGAAATAGCATTTCAGAAGTATAAAGATATCAATAGGCAATGCAAAAAAGAAATCAAACAAGCAAAATTAGCTATTGAAACAAAAATCGCCAATGACATTAAAATAAATCCCAAAATCTTTTATAAATACATTAATGTCAAAAGGAAAACAAAGGATAATATTGGCCCCTTAAAATATAATAACAAGTTAGTTATAGAGGACAAACAAAAGACTGAGATATTAAATAGGCATTTCTCATCTGTGTTCACCAAGGAACTGACTGTACCAGGGATCATTCAACAAGTGAAAAATCAAAGTTCACCACCCGATATAATTAATTTAACACAAGAAGAAGTACACCTACGTCTGAGTAAATTAAACATTGACAAATCCCCAGGGCCAGATGGCATTCATCCACGACTATTGAGGGAATTGAGCTCCGTAATTGACAGACCGCTGTATCTCATCTTTTTAGACTCTCTTGTAACAGGGTTGGGCCTCAGATTGGAGGATTGCAGATGTGGTACCGATATTTAAGAAAGGTAAGAGGGTAGATCTAGGCAACTACCGTCCAGTAAGCCTGACATCAGTAGTATGCAAAGTTTTTGAGGGCATTTTAACCCCTTAAGGCTAGATTCGCACACTGCGTCTTTTTGACGCTGCGTTTTTGTGCGTTTTTGGCCGCTAAAAACGCACAAAAACGCACCTGCGTCGAAAAAACGCATCAAAAAACGCATGCGTTTTTGCCGCGATTTGGTGCGTTTTTGATCTCTGCGTTTTGTTGCATTTTTCAAATGCATTGCATGGGCGCAAAACGCAGAAAAACGCAGGAAAGAACTGACATGTCCATTTTTTTTTTTTTAACTCAAAAACGCAGGTAAAAAAATCAGATGTGTGCGGACAGCAAAAATGAAAACTCATAGACTTTGCTGGGGAAGCAAAGTCCTGCAGTTTTGAGGTCAAAAACGCACCCGAAAAACGCGCAAAAACGCCGCGAAAAACGCACTGTGCACACATAGCCTAAGGGCGAAGCCAGTTTTGTCCTTAATGCCCAGGCCATTTTTTGCAATTCTGACCACTGTCACTTTATGAGGTTATAACTCTGGAACGCTTCAACAGATCCCAATGATTCTGACATTGTTTTTTCGTGACATATTGTACTTCATGATAGTTATAAATTTAGAACGATATTTTTTGCTTTTATTTGTGAAAAAATCGGAAATTTGATAAAAATTTTGAAAATTTTGCAATTTTCAAACTTTTAATTTTTATGCCCTTAACCCAGAGAGTGATGTCACACAAAACAGTTAATAAATAACATTTCCCACATGTCTACTTTACATTAGCGTAATTTCTGAAACAAAATGTTTTGGGGTTAGGAAGTTAGAAGGGGTCAAAGTTCATCTGCAATTTCCCATTTTTTCAACAAAATTCACAAAACCATTTTTTTAGGGACCACATCACATTTGAAGTGACTTTGAGAGGCCTAAGTGACAGAAAATACCTAAAAGTGACACCATTCTCAAAACAGCACCCCTCAAAGTACTCAAAACCACATCCAAGAAGTTTGTTAACCCTTCAGGTGCTTCACAGGAACTAAAGCAAAGTGGAATAAAAAAAAGCAAAAAATAAAATTTTACCTAAAATGTTGCTCTACCCCAAATTTATTCACTTTTAGAAGAAATAACACAACAAAATGAACCCCAAAACGTGTTACCCACTTTCTTATGAACGCGCCAATACCCTACATGTGGTCAGAAACCTTTGTTTGGACAAATGGGAGGGCTCGGACCAGAAGGAGCAGTATTTGAATTTTGGAAAGCAAATTTGGCTGAAATAGATTGCGGGCACCATGTTGCATTTACATGTCCGCTAAGGTACCTAAACAGCAGAAACCCCTCACAAGTGCCACCATTTTGGAAACTGGACCTCTCAAGGCTTCTATCTAGGGGTATAGTGAGCATTTTGGATCCACAGGTACTTCACAGATTTTGATAACGTTACATTGTCACATTGAAAATTTTCATTTTTTTCTCAAAAATGTTGCTTTAGCATCAATTTTTTCACTTTTTCAAGAGGTAATTCCAAAAATTTGACCCCAATGTTTGTTACACACATTTCTATGAGCACGGTGATACCTCACTTGTGGTCTGAAACCTTTGTTTGGAGAAATGGGAGGGCTTGGAACGGAAGGAGCAATATTTGAATTTTGGAAAGGAAATTTGGCTGAAAAAGATTGCGGGCACCATGTCGCATTTGGAAGACCCCTAAGGTACGTAAACAGCAAAAAACCACCACAAGTGACCCCATATTGGAAACTAGGCCCCTCAAGGAATTTATCTAGATGTTTGGTGAGTACCCTGAACCTCCAGGTGCTTTACAGAAGTTTATAATGTTGAGCCATGAAACTAAAAAAATTAAATTTTACCACAAAATTGTTACTTCAACCAGGTAGCTTTTTTTTTCACAAGGGTAACAGGAAAAAAATCACCATGAAATTTATTGCGCAATTTCTCCTGAGTTTGGTGATATCTTGTACGTGGTGGAAATCAACTGTTTGGGCACACTGCAGGGCTCGGAAGAGAAGGAGTGCAATTTGACTGCAAAATTGGCTGGAATCAATAGCGGACGCCATGTTACATTAGTAGAGCCCCTGAGGTGCCTAAGCAGTGGAGGTCCCCCACAAGTGACCCCATTCTGGAAAATAGACCCCACAAGGAATTTATCTAGATGTTTGGCGAGTACCCTGAACCCCCAGGTGATTCACAGAAGTTTATAATGTTGAGCTGTGAAAATAAAAAAAATATATTTTTACCACAAAATTGTTACTTCAACCAGATAGCTTTTTTTTAACAAGAGTACACGGAAAAATATCAGCATAAAATTTATTGTGCAATTTCTCCTGAGTATGCTGATACCTTATGTGTGGTGGAAATCAACTGTTTGGGTGCACAGCAGGGCTCGGAAGGGAAAAAGTGCCATTTGACTGAACAATTGGCTGGAATAATTAGCGGACGCTATATCGCATTTGGAAAGCCCCTAAGGTACCTAAACAGTGGAGGTCCCCCACAAGTGACCCCATTCTGGAAACAAGATACCTCAAGGCTTTTATCTAGGTGTATATTGAGCATTTTGAATCCACGAATACTTCACAGAATTTGATAAGCTTAGGTTGCCATATTGAAATTTTCATTTTTTTCACAAAAGAAGGGAATTTTGTTTACTTACCGTAAATTCCTTTTCTTCTAGCTCCAATTGGGAGACCCAGACAATTGGGTGTATAGCTTCTGCCTCCAGAGGCCACACAAAGTATTACACTTAAAAGTGTAAAGCCCCTCCCCTTCTGCCTATACACCCCCCGTGCCTCACGGGCTCCTCAGTTTTGGTGCAAAAGCAAGAAGGAGGAAAAGTTATAAATTGGTTTAAAGTAAATTCAATCCGAAGAAATTTCGGAGAACTGAAACCATTGAACATGAACAACATGTGTACACAAAGAACAACAGCCCGAAGGGAACAGGGGCGGGTGCTGGGTCTCCCAATTGGAGCTAGAAGAAAAGGAATTTACGGTAAGTAAACAAAATTCCCTTCTTCTTTGTCGCTCCATTGGGAGACCCAGACAATTGGGACGTCCAAAAGCAGTCCCTGGGTGGGTAAAGTAAAACCTCGAAATAGAGCCGTAAAACGGCCCCTTCCTACAGGTGGGCAACCGCCGCCTGAAGGACCTGCCTACCTAGGCTGGCATCTGCCGAAGCATAGGTATGCACCTGATAGTGTTTCGTGAAAGTGTGCAGGCTCGACCAGGTAGCTGCCTGACACACCTGCTGCGCCGTAGCCTGGTGCCGCAAGGCCCAGGATGCACCCACGGCTCTGGTAGAATGGGCCCTTAGCCCTGAGGGAACCGGAAGCCCAGAAGATCGGTAGGCTTCGAGAATAGGTTCCTTGATCCACCGAGCCAGGGTTGATTTGGAAGCCTGTGACCCTTTACGCTGGCCAGCGACAAGGACAAAGAGTGCATCCGAGCGGCGCAGGGGCGCCGTACGAGAAATGTAGAGTCTGAGTGCTCTCACCAGATCTAACAAGTGCAAATCCCTTTCACATTGGTGAACTGGATGAGGACAAAAAGAGGGTAAGGAGATATCCTGATTGAGATGAAAGGGGGATACCACCTTAGGGAGAAATTCCGGAACCGGACGCAGAACCACCTTGTCCTGGTGAAACACCAGGAAAGGGGCTTTGCATGACAGCGCTGCTAGCTCAGACACTCTCCGAAGTGATGTGACTGCTACTAGGAAGGCCACTTTCTGCGAAAGGCGTGAGAGAGGAATATCCCTTATTGGCTCGAAAGGTGGTTTCTGAAGAGCCCTCAGCACCCTGTTCAGATCCCAGGGTTCTAACGGCCGCTTGTAAGGAGGGACTATGTGACAAACCCCCTGCAGGAACGTGCGGACCTGTGGAAGTCTGGCTAGGCGCTTCTGAAAGAACACAGAGAGCGCTGAGACTTGTCCCTTAAGGGAGCCGAGCGACAAACCTTTTTCCAATCCGGATTGAAGGAAGGAAAGAAAAGTGGGCAAGGCAAATGGCCAGGGAGAAAAACCCTGATCAGAGCACCAAGATAAGAATATCCTCCACGTCCTGTGGTAGATCTTGGCGTACGTTGGTTTCCTAGCCTGTCTCATAGTGGCATTGACCTCTTGAGAAAACCCTGAAGACGCTAGGATCCAGGACTCAATGGCCACACAGTCAGGTTGAGGGCCGCAGAATTCAGATGGAAAAACGATCCTTGAGACAGCAAGTCTGGTCGGTCTGGTAGTGCCCACGGTTGGCCCACCGTGAGATGCCACAGATCCGGGTACCACGACCTCCTCGGCCAGTCTGGAGCGACGAGGATGGCGCGGCGGCAGTCGGACCTGATCTTGCGTAACACTCTGGGCAACAGTGCCAGAGGAGGAAACACATAAGGGAGTTGAAACTGCGACCAATCCTGAACTAAAGCGTCTGCCGCCAGAGCTCTGTGATCTTGAGACCGTGCCATGAATGTCGGGACCTTGTGGTTGTGCCGGGATGCCATTAGGTCGACGTCCGGCATCCCCCAGCGGCAACAGATCTCCTGAAACACGTCCGGGTGAAGGGACCATTCCCCTGCGTCCATGCCCTGGCGACTGAGAAAGTCTGCTTCCCAGTTTTCTACGCCCGGGATGTGAACTGCGGATATGGTGGAGGCTGTGGCTTCCACCCATAGCAGAATCCGCCGGACTTCCTGGAAGGCTTGCCGACTGCGTGTTCCGCCTTGGTGGTTGATGTAAGCCACCGCTGTGGAGTTGTCCGACTGAATTCGGATCTGCTTGCCTTCCAGCCACGGCTGGAACGCCTTTAGGGCAAGATACACTGCCCTTATCTCCAGAACATTGATCTGAAGGGAGGACTCTGGCTGAGTCCAAGTACCCTGAGCCCTGTGGTGGAGAAAGACCGCTCCCCACCCTGACAGGCTCGCGTCCGTCGTGACCACAGCCCAGGATGGGGGCAGGAAGGATTTCCCCTTCGACAGAGAAGTGGGAAGAAGCCACCACTGAAGGGAAGCCTTGGCTGCCCGAGACAGGGAGACGTTCCTGTCGAGGGACGTCGAATTCCTGTCCCATTTGCGGAGAATGTCCCATTGAAGTGGACGCAGATGAAACTGCGCAAAAGGAACTGCCTCCATTGCTGCTACCATCTTCCCTAGGAAGTGCATGAGGCGCCGCAAGGGGTGTGACTGGCCTTGAAGGAGAGATTGCACCTCTGTCTGCAGTGAACGCTGTTTGTCCAGCGGAAGTTTCACTATCGCTGAGAGAGTATGAAACTCCATGCCAAGATATGTCAGTGATTGGGCCGGTGTCAGATTTGACTTTTGAAAATTGATGATCCATCCGAAACTCTGGAGAGTCTCTAGAGCAATGCTCAGGCTGTGTTGGCATGCCACTTGAGAGGGTGCCTTGACAAGCAGATCGTCTAAGTAAGGGATCACCGAGTGTCCCTGAGAGTGCAGAACTGCTACTACCGTTGCCATGACCTTGGTGAAGACCCGTGGGGCTGTCGCCAAGCCGAAAGGCAGTGCCACGAACTGAAGGTGTTCGTCCCCTATGGCGAAACGCAGGAAGCGCTGATGCTCTGGAGCAATCGGTACGTGGAGATAAGCATCTTTGATGTCGATTGATGCTAGAAAATCTCCTTGGGACATTGAGGCGATGACGGAGCGGAGCGATTCCATCCGGAACCGCCTGGTTTTTACATGTTTGTTGAGCAGTTTTAGGTCCAGAACAGGACGGAAGGATCCGTCCTTTTTCGGCACCACGAACAAGTTGGAGTAAAAACCGTGACCCTGTTGCTGAAAAGGAACAGGGATCACCACTCCTTCTGCCTTCAGAGTGCACACCGCCTGAAGAAGAGCATCGGCTCGCTCGGGGGGCGGCGATGTTCTGAAGAACCGAGTCGGAGGACGAGAGTTGAACTCTATCCTGTAACCGTGAGACAGAATGTCTCTCACCCAACGGTCTTTTACCTGTGGCAGCCAGGCGTCGCAAAAGCGGGAAAGCCTGCCACCGACCGAGGATGCGGTTTGGGGAGGCCGAAAGTCATGAGGAGGCCGCTTTGGGAGCGGTTCCCCCGGCGGTCTTTTTAGGACGTGACTTAGACCGCCATGAATCGGAGTTCCTCTGATCCTTCTGAGGCCTTTTGGACGAGGAGAATTGAGACCTGCCCGCGGACCGAAAGGACCGAAACCTCGATTGTACCTTCCGTGGTTGAGGTCTGTTTGGTTTGGACTGGGGTAAGGATGAGTCCTTTCCCTTGGATTGTTAATGATTTCATCCAATCGCTCACCAAACAGACGGTCGCCAGAAAATGGCAAACCGGTTAAGAACTTTTTGGAAGCAGAGTCTGCCTTCCATTCACGTAGCCACATGGCTCTGCGGACTGCCACCGAATTGGCGGATGCTACCGCCGTACGGCTCGCAGAGTCCAGGACAGCATTAATGGCGTAGGACGCAAACGCCGACGCCTGAGAGGTTAAGGACACCGCTTGCGGAGCAGCCGTACGTGTGACTGCATTAATCTGCGCATGACAATCTGAGATAGCTTGGAGTGCCCATACGGCTGCGAATGCTGGAGCAAAAGACGCGCCGATAGCTTCATAGATGGATTTCAACCAGAGCTCCATCTGTCTGTCAGTGGCATCTTTGAGTGAAGCCCCATCTTCCACTGCCACTATGGATCTAGCCGCCAGTCTGGAGACTGGAGGATCCACCTTGGGACACTGAGCCCAGCCCTTGACAACGTCAGGGGGGAAGGGATAACGTGTATCCTTAAGGCGCTTGGAAAAACGCTTATCTGGACAAGCTCGGTGTTTCTGGACTGCCTCTCTGAAGTCAGAGTGATCCAGAAACGTACTCAATGTACGCTTGGGAAACCTGAAACGGAATTTCTCATGCTGAGAAGCTGACTCCTCAATTGGAGGAGCTGGTGGAGAAATATCCAACACCTGATTGATGGTCGCTATAAGGTCGTTCACTATGGCGTCACCTTCAGGTGTATCTAGGTTGAGAGCGGCATCAGGATCAGAATCCTGATCTGCTACCTCCGCTTCATCATCCAGAGAGTCCTCCTGCTGAGACTCCGAACAGTGTGATGAGGTCGAGGGAATTTCCCAGCGAGCCCGTTTAGGCGGCCTGGGACTGCGGTCCGTGTCAGAGACCTCACCCTGGGACCTATGTGTCACCCCATGAGCACTTTGCTGCTCCAACTGAGGGGGGCCTGGGGTCAAAGATTGAACAGTGCCCGTGGCCTGAGTCACCGGTCTGGACTGTAAGGCTTCTAGTATCTTAGCAGACCATTTATCCATACTCTCAGACAGTTTGTCAGCAAATACTGCAAACTCCGTCCCTGTCACCTGGACAGCGGTAGCAGGTGGTTCCACCTGGGCCACCAGTAGCAGAGGCTCCGGCTGAGTAAGTGCCACAGGGGCCGAGCATTGCACACAATGAGGATCGGTGGAACCTGCCGGTAGTATAGCCGCACATGAGGTACAGGTTGCAAAATAAGCCTGTGCTTTGGCACCCTTGCTTTTTGCGGACGACATGCTGTTGTCTCCTCTGAGTACCATCCAGGAGGGTATATAGCCAAAAATCAACAGTGCGACCGTACAGTGTAAATGTATAGCATATAAGCATATATATATATATGTACACTTCGGCACTCAGTGGGGCCAGCACCCAGGTGCTGCTTACCGACCGCTTAAAGCGGTTGTGTGATCACCAGATTCCCTTGCCTGGGCCTCCCAGAGCCGTTTGTCTCTCCTCTCCAGCGTCAGAAGTGCTGACAGGAATGGCTGCCGGCATTCTGTGGGGAGGAGGGGGCCGTGGGCGTGCCCTAGAAAGTGCGGGAATCTGATGCCCCACTGAGCTGAGTGAGGGGGGAGGAGGATACAGAGTATGCTCCAGCCCTCAGCGCTGACGTCCTGTGCAGCGTCCCGCCCTTCCCCTGACTGGCAGGCCTGGGGGCGGGAATATGCGATACTAGGCCGCAAAAGCCGGGGACTAAAGTTATAAGCGCGGCCGGCAAATAAGCGCGGCCGGCGCGGTAGTCCCCGGCGCACTAACACACCCAGCAGAGCTGCAGTGTGTATGGCACAAGCGCTCCATGCGCGGTCCCCCAGGGGGACACAGAGTACCTCACAGTAGCAGGGCCTTGTCCCTGACGATACCCGGCTCCTGTCCAGCAGATTCCCCAGGGGCTGCGGAGGGAGCACGGTCCCATGTGCCTGGAGACCGTTAGGATCCCACTTCACCCAGAGCCCATTAAGGGATGGGGAAGGAAAACAGCATGTGGCTCCTGCCTGTGTACCCGCAATGGGTACCTCAACCTTAACAGCACCGCCGATCAGAATGGGGTGAGAAGGGAGCATGCTGGGGGCCCTGTTATGGGCCCTCTTTTCTTCCATCCGACTTAGTCAGCAGCTGCTGCTGACCAAGATGTGGAGCTATGCGTGGATGTCAGCCTCCTTCGCACAAAGCATGAAAACTGAGGAGCCCGTGAGGCACGGGGGGTGTATAGGCAGAAGGGGAGGGGCTTTACACTTTTAAGTGTAATACTTTGTGTGGCCTCCGGAGGCAGAAGCTATACACCCAACTGTCTGGGTCTCCCAATGGAGCGACAAAGAAATGTTGATTTAGCGACACATTTCTCACTTTTTCAAGAGGCAACAACAAAATGTGTACCCCACAGGTTGTTATCTAATTTCTTGTGAGCGTAGGGATACCCCACATGTGGCCAAAAACCTTTGTTTGGATAAATGGGAGGGCTTGGAATGGAAGGAGCACCATTTGAATTTTGGAAAAGTTGAAGTAAATTGCGCGCACCATATCACATTAGCAGGGCCCCTTGGGTACCTATACATCAGAAACCCCCCACAAGTGACCTCATTTTGGAAACTGGATTTTATTCAGGAGTATAGTAAGCATTTTGAATCCACAGGTACTTCACAAAAATGTTGCTGTAGCAACAAATTTCTCACTGTTAGGCTATGTGGCCATGATCCAGAGACACGGCGTCTAGTACACAGTGTCAGCCTTCCTGCAGAGATGTGAGTGTTGTCCACGGGAGAACGCAGCTGCCCATGCCCACGATTTGGGTTCAGGCTGCTGTGGACTTTAGCTCTATTCTACCTGCAGAAAACACTCATCTCCGCAGCATAAATTGACATGCTGAGGCTCGGGAAGCTGCGCCACAGGTCGGTTTATGCTGCGGAGAAAAGAAACACAGTGGGCACGGGATATCTAAAAATCCTTCCACTGTGCTTCTACTGCACAACGCAGCGTTATGGATGCAGGGAAAACACTCTGCGCCCAAAACGCTGCAAACCCTGATTGTGGGCACATAGCCTAAAATGCTACAATGGATGATTGGATAGATGTCAAACATATATAACGTCCCAACCCCTGCATATTCTAAGCTGACGCCCTTTAGTGCCTTTCATGTGACACTAAAGGATGCCTAGCCTTGTATTTAGCCCAAAAAAAAAAAAAAAAAAAGAATTAAAATAAATGACGTGGGGTCCCCCCTATTTTTGATAGCCAGCTAGGGTAAAGCAGACAGCTGTAGCCTGCAAACCACAGCTGACAGCTTCATCTTGTCTGGTGATCAATTTGGAGGGCTCCCCAAGCTGTTTTTTTTTTTTAATTATTTATAAATAAATAATTAAAAAAAACAAAACAAACGTGGGGTCCCCCCAAATTAGATCACCAGCCAAGGTGAAGCTGACAGCTGGGGTCTGGTATTCTCAGGATGGGAAGAGCCATGGTTATTGGACTCTTCCCAGCCTAAAAATAGCAGGCCACAGCCGCCCCAGAAGTGGCGCATCCATTAGATGCGCCAATTCTGGCGCTTCGCCCCAGCTCATCCCGCGCCCTGGTGCGGTTGCAAACGGGATAATAAATGGGGTTGATACCAGATGTATAATGTCACCTGGCATCAAGCCCAGCAATTAGTTATGTCACGGCATCTATCAGATACCCGACATAACTAATTGACAGTAATAAAAAAAAAAATTGACAACAAAAAAAAAATTTATTTGAAAAAACACTCCCCAAAACATTCCCTGATTCACCAATTTATTGAAAAGAAAAGAAAAAAAAATCTGCTGTAATCCATTTGGACGTCCCACGTCGACTCTGGACCTTGCGCGCGGCCATCTTGGATTTTCGAGAGGGGGTTGGGGGTCGGGGGGGCACTTTGGGGACACCGGGGGACCGGAGGGAACCGGGAAAGAGATTTATCTCCCATCTGACATGTTTGATCATGCCAGATGGGAGATAAATCATTTTTTACCGGCGATGTCATTTACTATAACTTGATGATCGGTATACGGTGTATACCGGTCATCACGTGACTGGGGACCGGAAAAACCGGTCCGAATCATGATCTCCAGGGTCTCAGCTACCCCAGGTAGTTGAAACCCCGGAGATTTTCTGACGCTGGGGGCGCTATTCACTTATTTCTGCCCGCCATTTTAAAACGGCAGAAAGGAATAAGTACCCTTTTTTGATGCCGTTTTAAAACGTAACGTGGTCGTAATGGGGTTAAGGGATGACATGCAAAAATATGTTGCAGAAAATAATATAATAACTGACAGACAGCATGGATTCATGAAAGATAAGTCGTGTCTAACCAACCTGTTGGGGTTCTATGAGGGGGTAAGTGCAAACCTGGATATTGGTAATGCAGCTGATGTGATTTATTTGGACTTTGCAAAGGCATTTGATACTGTACCACATAATAGCCTTATACTAAAGCTCCAGAAGCAAGGACTAGGGGAAACTATATGCAACTGGGTAAGGAATTGGCTAAAAGAGAGGAAACAAAGAGTAGTCATAAATGGAACATTCTCTAAATGGGCCATAGTCAGCAGTGGGGTGCCGCAGGGATCTGTGCTTGGACCGATTCTTTTTAATCTCTTTATTAATGACCTTGTGGATGGGATTGATAGTAAAGTGTCAGTCTTTGCTGATGACACCAAACTATGTAGGATATTAAAAACTGACCTTGATAGTACAATATTACAAAAACATCTGGATAAGATGTCAGAATGGGCAGATACTTGGCAAATGAGATTTAATATTGATAAATGTAAAGTAATGCACCTAGGACGGAGTAATCCTATAACTGCGTATACATTAAATGGAAGTAAACTCGGGACAACAGATCAGGAGAAGGACTTGGGTATTCTCATTCCAAATAAGATGAGCAGCAGCACTCAATGTCAAGCAGCAGCTGCTAAAGCAAACAAGATTTTAGGGTGTATAAAAAGAGAGATTAGATCCCGTGATCCCAACGTATTGTTACCCCTCTATAAATCACTTATAAGGCCACATCTGGAATATGGGATCCAGTTTTGGGCTCCACATTTTAAAAAGGATATTCAGAAGTTAGAGTCAGTTCAAAGGCAGGCAACTAGACTATTACAAGGAATGGAAGGCCTCACATATGATGACAGGTTGAAAAAGTTAGATATGTTTAGCTTAGAAAAAAGACGTCTCAGAGGAGATCTCATTTATATGTATAAATACATGTGTGGTCAATATAAAGGACTGGCACATGACTCATTTCTTCCAAAGACAATACTAAGGACCAGGGGACACTCACTGCGAGTGGAAGAAAAGCGATTCCGACAGCTAAATAGGAAAGGGTTCTTTACAGTTAGAGCAGTCAGACTGTGGAATGCCGACCACAAGAGGTAGTAATGGCAGATACTATAACAGCTTTTAAAAAAGGGCTGGATGATTTCCTCAGTACACAAAACATTGTTGGTTATAAATGACTTGGTGACCAGGTGTAGAACTTGTGGAGGAAGGTTGAACTAGATGGACCTAGATCTTTTTTCAACCTTAGTAACTATGTAACTATGTGTAGTGGTGTAGTATATGGGAATGTAGTTTTACAGGTGTGGTTTATGGGGAAGTGTAGTATATAGTGGTGTAGTTTTATAGAAGTGTAGTATAATACAGGTGTATATAGGGGTGTAGTATAATACAGGTGTATATAGGGGTGTAGTGGTATAGTATAATACAGGTGTATATAGTGGTGTAGTATAATACAGGAGTATATAGGGGTGTAGTGGTGTAGTATAATACAGGTGTATATAGTGATGTAGTGGTGTAGTATAATACAGGTGTAGTATATAGGGGTGTAGTGGAGTAGTATATTGCAGGTGTATCTAGGGGTGTAGTGGTGTAGTTTATCACAGGTGTAGTATAATACAAGTGTAGTATATAGGGGTGTAGTGATGTAGTTTATTACAGGTGTAGTATATAGTGATGTGGTATATTACAGGTGTATATAGGGGTGTAGTGATGTAGTATATAGAGGTACAGTATATAGAGGTGTAGTTTATTACAGGTGCAGTGTATAGGGATGTAGTGATGTATATTACAGGTGTAGTATGTGGCGGGTGTAGTGATGTAGTATATGGGGATTGTGTGTGTATGTGTATATATATTATATACACACACAGTACTTATATGCGTGTGTGTATGTATATATATATATATATATATATATATATATATATATAGTAGAACCGAGTTAATTATATTAGTCCGGCCCGCTAAAACCATCCCAATTTCTCATGCGGCCCCATGGGAAAATTAATTCCCCACCCCTGGCGTACACACTTATACCCTTAGCTTGGGTTTCCATGTTCAGAGGTTTCCCTTTTATTGTAGTTTTCTTGCAGTCAAAGCCAAAAATAGATTTAAAACAAAATAAGCAGTTTTATGACAGAATTTTGTTGAAAACTCCTTCATGAATCAGGACTTCAATAAAGTGACAGGTCACAATTGTAAAATTTGGCCTGGAAGATGAAATCATCCTGGGGGCTAAGAAAGCATTATGTGATCATGATCTAATACATGGAAGCACTGATGCTGTAGAGAAACTACAACTCACAACAGGTTGTGAGGGAATGTTGGGTGTTGTAGTGCTGTCAATTGCTGACACCTTGTTTTATATATACAAACATAAAAGAGCTGTACAGTATTTTTTAAGTCTTGCCTCATCATAATCTCCTGCGGAACATGAATCGCTGCTGCAAACGTCGTCGCAATCTGTCAAAACATAAAATGCTCAATAAATGTGGTTGTGGTTATCAACAGTTCCTATAAACCTATTTCCAAAGCAGCATAGAGAGGGGGTCTGCATGGGGAAGGCAGCAGTGTGAGGGACAGTGTGAAAAGGGGCAGTATAGAGATTGGGGATAGCATGGGGCAGGCAAAAGTGAGGACAGTGGGAAGAGGGGTCATTATACAGTGTGTCCACCGCCATTAACTTGAGAATGGCGGCAGATATAGGCATAGAGCAACTTTGTAATTCACTTTTTTTCTCTATCTCGTTCCGTTTTCGAGATTAAAATGCTAACTCTGTTGTTTTCCACCAGGTGGCGCTATAGGTGGTTTCACTGCGTAGCGCATGGCTACTTTACCATACCTAGACACCACTTCTATGCCTATAGCTGCCGCCGTTCTCAAGTTAATGGAGGTGGACAGGATATGGGTAGACACACTGTAGAGAGGGGGTCAGCATGGGGCTGGCGACCGTGTGAGAAGACAGTGTGAAGAGGGGGTAGTATAGAGAGGGAGTCAACATGGGGCAAGCAGCAGTGTGAAGAGGGGTCAGTATAGGGAGGGGGCCAGCATGGGGCAGGCAACAGTGTGAAGAGGGGGTAGTATAGAGAGGGGGTCAGCATGGGGTAGGCAACAGTGTGAGAAGACAATGTGAAGGGAGAGCAGTATAAAGAGGGGTCATCATGGGGCAGGTGACTGTGTGAGAGGACAGTGGAAATAGGAATCAGTATAGAGAGAGGGTCAGCATGGGATGGGCAACAGTGTGAGAGGACAGTGGGAAGACGAGTCAGTATACAGAAATACAGAGGGTGTCAGCATGGGGCAGGCAACAGTGTGGGAGGGGAGTATGAAGAGGGGGCAGTATAGAGAGGGGGTCAGCGTGGGGCAGGAAACAGTGTGAGAGAACATTGTGAAGCGGGAGTCAGCATGGGGCAGGCGACAGTGTGAGAGTACAGTGTGAAGGAGGACAGCATGGAGTGAACAGTGTGAAGAGAAGGCAGATTAGAGAGGGGGTCTGCATGGTGCAGGTGACAGTGTGAGAGGTCAGTGTGAAGAGGGGGCAGATTAGAGAAAAAGTTATTCATTACAGTTGATTTGACAATTCAATTGATCCCTGTACTAAGTTGGGTCCTGTATTTATGTACTTATGATGGTTCTGGTGATGTATTCACGTACTGATGGTGGTTGTGATGTTGTATTTCTGTAATGTTAGTGATTGTTGGCCAAATATTTATGGGTTCACATTGCGACACATAAAGTGCCGCGATTGCGATGAGTAAGTCATAAAATGTCAGAACCATTTCGATTTTTCGGTACTTGTTTGTCGTTGTACTTTGCAGGTTGAAATGAGATCCCATTTATTTACATTATACTGAGATTCAGCAGCAACTTACAGAACTGCGTTGCTGCTAAAGTCACCATGTAGCCATAACACAAAACCAAACTAATTTTCGTCAAAGCTTAAGTGAAATGTCTCCATTTATTTGTGATGTGTCCAATAGAAATACATTTCTAGTCTTACCAAAGAGTTGCTTTGTTGTTAGAGTAGATGTTGCCTCTAACTCACTAGGATCGGACGGAGGCTCCTTTTCCGTAAATATCTCCTCTTTGCTGTAATTCTGGTAATCTAAATCGGCTGTTGCCTCATTTCCTCTGAAATTCATGTGTTGTAAAATTGCACTAAAAAAATACACTCAGATTACCCATACAGTATACTTTACATGCTTAAAACAAAGGGGGAATAAAATAGAAGACTAGAATGTGCATTTTCCAGTTTTATCACATAGCGGCAGAATTATAGTTATGTCTACTGGAAGGGTATATCTGAAACGTAATAGCCCAAATTTATTGTTGACATTTTCTCTGCACGCTCAGGCTCATGGTTTTTACTTACAAATTATATTTTTTCTTGAGTGTGCTGGATATACAACGCTCATCTGCCAAGACAAATAAATAAAAAAAATAAATGCTAATTCACATAGACCAAATATCTTTTTTATATGATAAACCACACGTATATTATGATTAGTTTTATATATATATATATATATATATATATATATATATATATATATATATATATATACACAGTACATACAGTACAAACCAAAAGTTTGGGCACACCTTCTCATTCAAAGAGTTTTCCTTATTTTCATGACTCTGAAAATTGTAGATTCACATTGAAGGCATCAAAACTATGAATTATCACATGTGGAATGAAATACTGAACAAAAAAGTGTGAAACAACTGAAAATATGTCTTATATTCCAGGTTCTTCAAAGTAGCCACCTTTTGCCTTGATTACTGCTTTGCACACTCTTGGCATTTTCTTGATGAGCTTCAAGAGGTAGTCACCGGAAATGGTTTTCCAACAGTCTAGAAGGAGTTCCCAGAGATGCTTAGCACTTGTTGGCCCTTTTGCCTTCACTCTGCGGTCCAGCTCACCCCAAACCCTCTCGATTGGGTTCAGGTCTGGTGACTGTGGAGGCCAGGTCATCTGGTGTAGCACCCCATCACTCTCCTTCTTAGTCAAATAGCCCTTACACAGCCTGGAGGTGTGTTTGGGGTCATTGTCCTTTTGAAAAATAGATGATGGTCCAACTAAACGCAAACCGGATGGAATAGCACGCTGCTTGAATAAATCCCCAACAGTTTCACCAGCAAAGCACCCCCACACCATCACACCTCCTCCTCCATGCTTCATGGTGGGAACCAGGCATGTAGAGTCCATCCGTTCACCTTTTCTGCGTTGCACAAAGACACGGTAATTGGATCTAAAGATCTCAAATTTGGACTCATCAGACTAAAGCACAGATTTCCACTGGTCTAATGTCCATTCCTTATATTCTTTAGCCCAAACAAGTCTCTTCTGCTTGTTGCCTGTCCTTAGCAGTGGTTTCGTAGCAGCTATTTTACGATGAAGGCTGCTGCACAAAGTCTCCTCTTAACAGTTGTTCTAGAGATGTGTCTGCTGCTAGAACTCTGTGTAGCATTGACCTGGTCTCTAATCTGAGCTGCTGTTAACCTGTGATTTCTGAGACTGGTGACTCGAATAAACTTATCCTCCGCAGCAGAGGTGACTCTTGGTCTTCCTTTCCTGGGGTGGTCCTCATGTGAGCCACTTTCTTTGTAGCATTTGATGGTTTTTGCCACTGCACTTGGGGACACTTTCAAAGTTTTCGGACTAACTTACCTTCATTTCTTAAAAAATAATGGCCACTCGTTTTCCTTTACTTAGCTGCTTTTTTCTTGCCATAATACAAATTCTAACAGTCTATTCAGTAGGACTATCAGCTGTGTATCCACCACACTTCTGCACAACACAACTGATGGTCCCAACCCCATTTATAAGGCAAGAAATCTCACTATTAAACCTGACAGGGCTTAATAAGTGGGATTTCATAATATATATACAGTGGAACCTCGCTTAACGAGTAACCCAGTTGGCGAGTATTTCGCCTAACGAGCAAGGCTTTCAGTAAATTTGTAACTCAGTTTACGAGAAAACCTTGCTGTACGAGCAAAATACTACACACTTCCGGTTCCGTACATCCACCGCGCTCTGACCCACTCTTGCAGTCCACACAAACACACACAAGCACGCACAAACACGCAAGCACAAACACGCAAGCACGCGCACACACACATATTATGCTCACCTACCTTCCGTTCCCTCGCCGGCTTCCTGGAACTTGCATGTATCAGGTAACCAAGGTGACCGATGCCGGACCTTCAGCTCCCAGTGCACTGACGTCAAAGGCTTTGTGCGTACTGGAAAATGGAATTTTCTCAAGAAAATTCCGCAGGCACTGAAAGATTACCGCACCCGCGGTAAAAAACTGCGGCAAACTGCACCCGAAAACCGGTTTGCTGCGGTTTTACTGCGGTATTGCCGCGGTTTTGCCGCGTGCGGGTTGGTACATGTGCTTTATTGCATTCAATGCAATAAAACACATTGAAAAAGAAAAAAAAAAAAGTCATTTCATTCTGATAGATAGACAGAGAAATAGACAGATAGAAGAATAGATAGAAGAATAGATAGATAGATAAGAGTCCCTGTGAGCACACGCTGCAGTTCTCCCAGGCGGTAATGTGTTGTTCACATTACCGGCCGTGGGAAATGCCCTGTGGTTACCTCTGCTGGCTCGCTGAGAGGCTGCATTTGTCGCGGGCGGAGGGGCCGCGCTCACTACGCTCGGGTCCGCAGCTGCTGCTGCTCAGTGGCTCGAGCGGGGGGCCGGACCCGGGGACTCGAGCAGCGCTCCTCGCCCACGAGTGAAAAGGGGGGTTGTTGTTTGGGGAAATAGTCCGTGATGCCACCCACGGGTCGTGGTGATGATGGGCACCACCGCTGCTGGTGACGGGGATCCCGGGAGCGATGGCAGGGAGCAGCTAGGATGTTGGTTCCCCCTCCGTGGGTAGGGGTTGGTGATCCCAGGGCCCGGTGGTGATACGGGGAGGCAGAGTAGCTGCCGGATGGCACTGTTGTACTCACTCAGGCACAGATTCACAGAGTCTCTGGTAAACCAAACGGCTGGATGGACGGGTCCCGCAGCCGGCTGCAGTGTCTTTGCTCTCCCCGGACAGGTTGATGGTGGCTGTCTTTCACTGCACCTTTGTAGAATGTATTGACTCCGATGGTTTCCCAACGGTAGTCCGCTCCCCGGCGTGTATGTACCGAAGGAGCCCGTTTTGCCCGCAGGCGCTGGCCCTTGGATCTCTAGCTTATGGCGGTGGCTTTTTATCTTCACCGTGTGGACGGTTGCCTTCTGTCGGGACTTGGGTGTTAGGGAACCCCTGGGGTTCCAGTCACTCTCGGATTTGAATGTTGTCGGCGGCTCCCAGCCTGGTCGGGGTCTGATGGCCCTGCCTTTGTGCTTGGTGCAGATCTGCTCACCGGCTCGGTACCGGCGGGTCACCGCCCATCCCCGGTCCTACGGTTCCGCTGACTTGCACCACCTCCTGCAGACGGCCACCACCGTCTGCCGACCTTGCTGACAGTGCCTGGGCTCCTACCCAGACACCAACAGTTTCTGTCCTCTCACTTTCAACTCCAACTCGAATTTGTTACTTTTCCCGCCTCCAGGCCTGTGAACTCCTCGGTGGGTGGGGCCAACCGCCTGGCCCCGCCCCACCTGGTGTGGACATCAGGCCCTGGAGGCAGGCAACAAGGATTTTGTTTGACTAATGTAGACTATCCAGGGGAGGGGGTGTGTGTGATGTTATGTTTTTGACTACCTGGCTAGTCCAGGACGTCACATTCCCCCTTGGTAAAATGCAGACTGTCCGCGGGCTGCCGGTCCATCACCGGTTTTATTTCTGAAAAATATAAGTTTACATGGAAAAATATATAACATAAGCATTAAGCATACTTTTTAATTCTTCCCTTACGGTTGGCTTTTCTCTTAAACGTTACTAATGGATAGAACAACATTTTTATTAATAACGGACGGGTCCATGTTCTTCCGCTTCCCCACCCAAGCAACCTACACCTTGATGCTGCCCCTAAGAAACGGGCTGCACCCCTCTTCCCCAGTCCGGAAGTAGGAACTCGGTTCCAGGTCACCCAAGCGGGAACGGGTATGGTGTCTCGCACCCAGCTGTCATTTCAGGGGACCTCTGACCCCCGGAGGATGGCCACCAGTCCTGGTGGTGGCCGGACCCCAGCCTACTCTGCTGCGGGTCCTTCCTCCAATCTGCCTCTCTGGAGGCAGTAATGGAACACGGCCCAGCAAATTATTTACAAGACCACAAGTTGGTGGTTGGCCTGCAAGTTCTCGGCCTTGTCTCTGGAAGGGGGTTAGTGGAAACACAAAAGTCCCCACGGGGACAACTTTCTTCTTTACGGACGGCAATCAGATGAAGTATTCAGGTAATTGGTGTTCATTCATTCAGTAAAAACTTAAAACAAGAACATGGTGCTGATGGTCCCAACGGGGAAAACATTTTCTCTTTTCCTAATCTTTAAACAGCAATCCCGCGGCACAGCTGCCGTTGCTGCCACTCCCGGTGTGGAGCACCTTCTGCTTGCTCCGGTTCAGGCGGTGTGGGGGATGGGCCCAGACTGAGTCCCTCCGTGCCGGCTACGACTGGTACCTTCGGTAATGAGGGACCCCACTGTGACGTGGCCTGCTCTGCCTCCTGGCAGCTGCATTCCCACCGTGCCTCAGCCGAGGCCCGGGGTCTGGGAGCGGTCAATGGGACTTGCGGTGCTGGCCTCTGGTCGAGGATCGCCTCCACTGCGGCCGGGCGGACTGCCGGGGCTGTCGTCATCTCCGTCGCAGCCGGGATGGAAGCTGTGATGGGTGCCAGGGCGGTGACAAAAGGTAAGGCCCGGGGGTCGCAGGTCCCACTGGGCCCACTCCCTCAGACACTGCGGGCTCCGCTACCGGTGACAGGGGTAACGGGTCGGTCGGGGCGGTGGCCGCGGGCATGGGCAGTGAGGGAGGTGGCATGGTGGATGGCAGCAGGCCGGGCCCCTCAGCCGCAGCTGTCATTCCCTTGGGGACATAGGGGCATGGGTCGCTTACCCGCTCCTCTGAGACCACCTCCACTTCGGATGCCCACACGATTGCGACCAGACCCTTCTTCTCCGACGTCCACTCCGCCATCATGGAGTGGACCTTGGCCTGGACAGGAACGTGTTTCGACAGAGTCCTGGCGTCCCTGCACGCTGCAACGCTAGTTACATGCCGCCATCCTCGCCCATCCCCCCTTGGTTCTTTCTAGCACTTCCTTCTTCTGGGGGCAGGGCCTCACTTTCGCTCCCTCCCTGCTCGGGGAAGACGCTCGAGCGGGAAATCTTCGCGCCCAAGATTGCAGGACTTCAAATTTTTCGGCCGGACGACGCCGGCGGGGACTGCAAGGCGCACTGCTACCGGTAGGTAGATTGGTTCTATCCTGTTCGTGACGCCAAGTTGCGGCGGGCAGGGGCCAGTCCTCCATCTCGGGGGCTGCTCGGGGGATCACGCTCGGGTCCGGTAGCTTCTCCTTGGTGGCTCGAGTGGAGCCGGACCCGGGGCTCGAGCAGCGCTCCTCGCCCACGAGTGAAAATGGGGATTGGATTTTGGATAAAGTTCTGATTGTCCGTGATGCCACCCACGGGTTGTGGTGAAGGTGGACACCACCGCTGTGGTTATGGGGGTACCCGGGGGCCGATGGTGATGCAGCGAGATGTTAACCCCTCCGTGGGTAGGGATGGTGGCCCCGGGACCCGTTGGGCTTTGTAATGCAGGGAGATGGGCGGCCGTCTGAGAGCTGCGTGCCCGGTTGGACCGGGGGATGTTGTTACTCACAGTTCGCTTTGCAAGAAAACTCACACACACAGAGTCAGGAATTAACCAGAAATTGTCGGTGTCTTTAGCCTTTGGTACGGAGGATGTTCAGATCATACACTCGCTACAGCAGGGCCCTTTTTCTCTCTGTCCAATACTATAGGAAGCCTCAACTCCTCAGCTTGGAACGGGGAGTCCACTCCCCAGCGACGATCCGGAGCCTGATTACTATATCGGCGGGCCACTACCCTGCCCCGGCCACCTTGGCTTCTTCCCACCGCTCTACTCCTTCCAGCAATCCTGGAGCTCGCTTCCACACTCCATAGCAGCCGGGAGCTTTCACACTCCTGTCTGCTCTGCTGCCTCTCCTCTCACACTCTACACCAGCCCCTCCCCTGCTGCTCAGTTTAGCTCCTACACTGGGGGGGAGGGGTGTGTCTGTAGAACTGTACCAGTGTGGGATCAAATTACTAAGGAGGATTAGATGTACAGTATCTGTGACTCCCTGGTTTTGCCAGGGCGTCACACATTCAGCGCTGTGTCAGTCGTGGCTGGATGCAAGCATCGCCGGACATGGATTACGCCGGAGCTGTGTGTTTCGGGGGGGTTAATAAAATGGTGAACCAGGAGCTTTTTTGTGTTTTATTTAAAATAAAGGATTTTTCGGTGTGTTTTTTCACTTTACTTACGGGTTGATCATGTCAGCTGTCACATAGAGGCTGCCATGATCAAGCCTGGACTTAGTGGCGGCGATCCGTCGCCATTAACTCCTTACATTACCTTGATTGCCACTGCATCACGGCAACAAGAAGAGCCGGGGACACTCCGGGACTGTCGCATAATGCATGTGACAGTCCCGGGGCAGCTGCGGCTGATATTCTCGGCTGCGGAAGGTGGGAGGGAGGCGGGGGACATTAACCCTGCCCCTCTCCCTCCCCAGCCAGAGAATACCGGGCTGCCGCTGTGTGCTTACCTCGGCTGGACGTAAAAATACAGCGGAGCCCACGTGTTTTTTTTTTCTATATTTCAGTTTGCTTTCTATTTGTATTCTATATGTCTGTGTCTGTGTTCTATGTCTGTGATGTCTGTGATCTGTGTGTTTGTGTTTACTCTCTGCTCCGCTTCCTCTTCCTATCATAATGACATCACTTCCCTGCAAACCGCAGGCAAGCGATGTACATTACCGCAGGTAAACCGCGAAATACCGGAGGGAATAACGCAGGAACACGCAGTGAACCGCACAGAATTTGCTGCCTGCGTTATTCCCTGCGGGATTTCACGATTACATTGGAGTCAATGTAGTGAAATCCTGCAGCGACGTGCAGAAAAGAAGTGACATGCAATTGTTTTTGCTGCGGGAATCCCGCAGCAAAACATGCAGCTGTCAAATTCCGCTTAGTGCGCACAGGATTTTTTTCCCCCATAGGATTTGCTGGTGAATCACTGCACAGATGTTATGAACATTTTCTGCAGCGAAACATACAGCAAATCCGCAAAAAATCCACGGCAAAAAACGGCAAGTGCGCACAGGGCCAAAGGCAGGAGCCGCTTGCCTCTGATTGGCCAGCGCGCTGCCTTTGAGTAGCGCCTGACAGGGAAAGGTCCTCCCTCCACAGGATGTGAATCCGGTAACCATCGTGACGAGGAAGGAACTTCCCCTATCAGGCGCTACTCAAAAGCAGCGTGCTGGCCAATCAGAGGCAAGCGGCTCCTGCCTTTGACGTCAGCGCGCTGAGTGCAGAAGGTCCGGCATCGGTCGCCTTGGTTACCCAATACACATCTTGTATAGGCGAACTGCAAGTTCCAGGAGACCTGTCGAGGGAACGGAAGGTAAGGTGAGCAAAATCTGTGTTTGTGCGTGTGTTTTTGTGCGTGTTTGTGCATGTGTGGAATGGCACAATAGGGCACTAGGATGGGACATTTAACAAGTTGTGAAACGAATTGTCTGCATTGCAATGATTTCTTATGGGAAATCTTGCTTTACTGAATGAGTAACTTGGTTAACAAGCACAGTCCCAAAACGGATTGTTCTCGTTAACCAAGGTTCCACTGTATATATATATATAATCATTTTTACACCAGAAGTATATTTTATTTGATTTACTTTTGTTTTTATAAAGATATCATAAATCCCTTTAGTGAAAGGGTGGGATGGCTGGTGGTTGTGGACCCACTGTGACACGGACCGAGCTCATCCTGGAGGGCCACTGCTAAGTGTCTACCGGATTTTTACTAGGGTGCTATAATGTGGAGGATAGGCTGGGTCGCAGGTAGTCGCCAGGTACCACTCCAGGGCAGTCCCCGGGTCTGCAGCAGCTGACCGACGGGTCAAGGTAGACGTACGAGGGGCAAAAAACTTAGTCAGACAATCCAGGGTCAGGGCACACAGCGCAGGTTTAGGATACAGAGCCAAGTTCAGAAACAGAAAAATCAGACAGCACAAGACAAAGTCAGACTAAACCTATAATAAGGCCAGAGGTGGAGGGAACAGCTGTCTATTATGGTACCTGCTAGGCCAGAGAAGCTGAACACTGCTGGTTACAGTGGAAATAAATTCCAGCAGAGTCTGGCCATGCTTCCCTATAGCCAGGTGGAGATTATACAGTCAGGAGGATGCAGGAGAGCTGGTAGTGCTACAGAGCAGCTGAGTGAGAAGAGCTGCCACTAGGGAGAGCAGAGTAGCAAACACACTGAGAAGGGGTGTGAGATCACCGGCGTGACAGTATCCCCCCCCCCCTCCTTACAACTCCTTGTAAATTGGTCAGAAAGTAGAGTTACAGATCACTGTAGAAAGATAACAGGATTACTTGAGACCACTGACATACAGTTAGCAGAGTTACAGATGACTGTAAAGGGGATTGTTAGAAAACACTGACAGGCTGATAAACAATAATACGGAGTAAAAGGGAAGTCACACCAGATCGCAGGTGGACACAAACAGAAGGTCCAAAGACCAAGGGCAGGTAAACAAGTAAGACTCCGGAGTACCAGAAGCACGATGCAGTGCACAAGCCAAGTCAAAGTCTAGTCTCAGTCTCACATAATATCAAGGCCACAGAATACTGAAACTGCATAACTTCTTGGGATCTCCATTATAACGGGAAGGGACTGGAAGCTGGAGCGAGCAGATCCGCCAGAGACTGAAGCATTTGGTGGTTCCCTTGGAGAGAATAACTGACCAAATATGAATTGGCGAATGAATTGGCTAGACATGGTGCTAGTAGAGAAAAAAGAAGGGAATTTTGTTTACTTACCGTAAATTCCTTTTCTTCTAGCTCCTATTGGGAGACCCAGACAATTGGGTGTATAGCTTCTGCCTCCGGAGGCCACACAAAGTATTACACTTTAAAAAGTGTAACCCCTCCCCTCTGCCTATACACCCTCCCGTGGATCACGGGCTCCTCAGTTTTGGTGCAAAAGCAGGAAGGAGAAAACATAAATTGGTCTAGGGTAAATTCAATCCGAAGGATGTTCGGAGAACTGAAACCATGAACCAAAAGAACAATTCAACATGAACAACATGTGTACACAAAAGAACAACCAGCCCGAAGGGAACAGGGGCGGGTGCTGGGTCTCCCAATAGTAGCTAGAAGAAAAGGAATTTACGGTAAGTAAACAAAATTCCCTTCTTCTTTGTCGCTCCATTAGGAGACCCAGACAATTGGGACGTCCAAAAGCAGTCCCTGGGTGGGTAAAAGAATACCTCAATAAAAAGAGCCGCAACGGCCCCCTCTTACAGGTGGGCAACCGCCGCCTGAAGGACTCGCCTACCTAAACTGGCGTCTGCCGAAGCATAGGTATGCACTTGATAGTGTTTCGTGAAAGTGTGCAGACTAGACCACGTAGCTGCCTGACACACCTGCTGAGCCGTAGCCCGGTGCCACAATGCCCAGGACGCACCCACGGCTCTGGTAGAATGGGCTTTCAGCCCTGAAGGAAGCGGAAGCCCAGAAGAACGGTAGGCTTCGAGAATCGGTTCCTTGATCCACCGAGCCAAGGTTGACTTGGAAGCCTGCGAACCCTTACGCTGGCCAGCGACAAGGACAAAGAGCGCATCTGAACGACGCAGGGGCGCCGTGCGAGACACGTAGAACCGGAGTGCTCTCACTAGATCCAAAGAGTGCAAATCCTTTTCACATTGGTGAATTGGATTAGGGCAAAATGAAGGCAAGGAGATATCTTGATTGAGATGAAAAGGAGATACCACCTTAGGGAGAAAATCCGGGACCGGACGCAGAACCACCTTATCCTGGTGAAACACCAGGAAGGGGGCTTTGCATGACAGCGCTGCAAGCTCAGACACTCTCCGGAGTGATGTAACTGCCACTAGAAAGGCCACCTTCTGCGAAAGACGTGATAAAGAGACATCCCGCAGCGGCTCGAAAGGTGGTTTCTGAAGAGCCGTTAGCACCCTGTTAAGATCCCAGGGTTCCAGCGGACGTTTGTAAGGTGGGACTATGTGGCAAACCCCCTGCAGGAACGTGCGGACCTGCGGAAGCCTGGCTAGACGCTTTTGAAAAAATACGGAGAGCGCCGATACTTGGCCCTTGAGAGAGCCGAGTGACAAACCCTTGTCCATTCCGGATTGAAGGAATGAAAGAAAAGTGGGTAAGGCAAACGGCCATGGAGGAAAACCGTTATCAGAGCACCAGGATAAGAAGATTTGCCAAGACCTGTAATTGATCTTGGCGGACGTTGGCTTCCTGGCCTGTCTCATGGTGGCAATGACATCCTGAGATAACCCTGAAGACGCTAGGAGCCAGGACTCAATGGCCACACAGTCAGGTTGAGGGCCACAGAATTCAGATGGAAAAACGGGCCTTGTGACAGCAAGTCTGGGCGGTCTGGAAGCGCCCACGGTTGTCCCACCGTGAGATGCCACAGATCCGGGTACCACGACCGCCTCGGCCAATATGGAGCGACGAGAATGGCGCGACGGCAGTCGGATCTGATCTTGCGTAACACTCTGGGCAGCAGCGCCAGAGGAGGAAACACGTAAGGCAGTCGAAACTGCGACCAGTCCTGAACTAACGCATCCGCCGCCAGAGCTCTGTGATCCAGAGACCGAGCCATGAAAGCCGGGACTTTGTTGTTGTGCCGTGACGCCATGAGATCGACGTCCGGCGTTCCCCAGCGGCGACAGATCTCTCGAAACACTTCTGGGTGTAGAGACCATTCCCCCGCATCCATGCCCTGACGACTGAGAAAATCTGCTTCCCAGTTTTCTACGCCCGGGATGTGAACTGCGGAGATGGTGGAGGCTGTGGCTTCCACCCACTGCAGAATCTGCCGGACTTCCTGGAAGGCTTGACGACTGCGAGTGCCGCCTTGGTGGTTGATGTATGCGACGGCAGTGGCGTTGTCCGACTGGATACGGATCTGCCTGCCCTCCAGCCACCGATGGAAAGCCAATAGGGCTAGATACACTGCCCTTATCTCCAGAACATTGATCTGAAGGGAAGACTATCGGAGTCCAGGTTCCCTGAGCCCTGTGGTGGAGAAAAACCGCTCCCCACCCTGACAGGCTCGCGTCCGTGGTGACCACAGCCCAGGTTGGGGGTAGTAAGGATTTTCCCTGCGATAGAGAATTGGGAAGGAGCCACCACTGAAGAGACGTCTTGGTTGCAAGGGAAAGAGAGACTTTCCTGTCGAGGGAAGCCGACCTCCTGTCCCATTTGCGGAGAATGTCCCATTGGAGTGGCCGCAGATGGAATTGCGCGAACGGCACTGCCTCCATCGCTACCACCACCTTCCCCAGGAAGTGCATGAGGCGCCTTAAGGGCTGTGACTGACCCCGAAGAAGAGATTGCACCCCTGCCTGCAGAGAAAGCTGTTTGTCCCGCGGTAGCTTGACTACCGCTGACTGTGTATGAAACTCCATCCCGAGGTAAGTCAGTGATTGGGTCGGTGTCAACTTGGATTTCGGGAAGTTGATGATCCACCCGAACTGCTGGAGAGTCGCCAGAGCGACGGTAAGGCTGTGTTGACACGCCACCCGAGAAGGGGCCCTGACTAGGAGATCGTCTAAGTAGGGAATCACCGAGTGGCCCTGAGAGTGTAGGACCGCCACAACGGATGCCATGACTTTGGTGAAAACCCGTGGGGCTGTCGCCAGGCCGAAAGGCAATGCCACAAACTGAAGGTGTTCGTTCCCGATGGCGAAACGCAAGAAGCGTTGATGCTCGGGTGCGATCGGCACGTGGAGATAAGCATCCTTGATGTCGATCGATGCTAGGAAGTCTCCTTGTGACATCGAGGCGATGACCGAGCGGAGAGATTCCATCCGAAACCGTCTGGTTCTCACATGTCTGTTGAGTAGTTTGAGGTCCAGAACGGGATGGAATGATCCGTCCTTTTTTGGCACCACGAACAAGTTGGAGTAAAAGCCGCGATCACGTTCCTGATCGTTGCTGAGGTCTCTTAGGTTTGGATTGGGATAAGGAGGAGTCCTTTCCCTTGGATTCCTTAATAATCTCATCCAATCGTTCGCCAAACAAGCGGTCGCCAGAAAACGGCAAACCGGTCAAGAACCTCTTGGAGGCCGAGTCTGCCTTCCATTCGCGCAGCCACATGGCCCTGCGGACTGCCACAGAGTTAGCGGATGCCACAGCTGTACGGCTAGCAGAGTCTAGGACTGCGTTCATGGCGTAGGAAGAAAAAGCTGGCGCTTGAGAAGTTAAAGACGCAACTTGCGGAGCAGAATTACGTGTGACAGCATTAATCTCTGCCAGACAAGCTGAGATAGCTTGGAGTGCCCACACGGCTGCAAAGGCCGGGGCAAAAGACGCGCCCGTGGCCTCATAGATGGACTTCACCAGAAGCTCTGCCTGTCAGTGGCATCCTTTAGCGATGAGCCATCTGCAACCGATACCACAGATCTAGCTGCCAATCTAGAGACTGGAGAATCCACCTTGGGACACTGAGCCCAACCCTTAACGACCTCGGAGGGGAAGGGGTAACGCGTGTCAGTGAGGCGCTTAGTAAAGCGCTTGTCCGGAACCGCTCTGGGCTTCTGGACAGCATCTCTGAAGTTAGAGTGATCGAAAAACGCACTACGTGTACGTTTGGGGAACCTAAACTGGTGTTTCTCCTGCTGAGACGCCGACTCCTCTACAGTAGGAGGCGGGGGAGAGATATCCAACACCTGGTTGGATGAGATAAGATCATTCACTAAGGCGTCCCCTTCAGGTGTATCAAGGTTAAGGGCGACGTCAGGGTCAGAGCCCTGAGCTGCGACGCCTCGTCCTCCAGAGAGTCCTCAAGCTGGGAACCCGAGCAGCGTGAAGACGTCGGGGAAGATTCCCAGCGAGCCCGCTTAGCCTGTCTAGGACTGTGGTCCGGGCAGGAGTCCTCCACGTGAGACCTAGGGCCCAACCTGGGAGCGCGCTGCGGCGCGGACCGAGAAGGGCCTGGAGGCGACGATCCAACAGGGGCCGGGGCCTGTGTAAGGACCGGTCTGGACTGCAAAGCGTCTAGCAGCTTGGCAGACCATTTGTCCATAGACTGAGCCATGGATTGTGAAAGTGGCTCAGAGAGTTTCTCAGCAAAAGAGGTGAACTCTGTCCCTGCCGCCTGGACAGGGGGAGCAGTGGGGTCTACATGAGCCGAGGGGTCCACTAGTGACCGAGGCTCCGGCTGAGCAAGCGAAACAGGGGTCGAGCATTGCTCACAGTGAGGGTAGGTGGAACCCGCAGGTAACATAGCCCCACAAGAGGTACAGGCCGCAAAAAAACCCTGTGCCTTAACAGCTTTGCTCCTTATGGACGACATGCTGTTGTCTCCTAGGAGAATGATCACTGAGGGTATATGGGCAAAAAAAAAAAAAAAAAGAAGGGTATACAGCCCGACCGAACAGAAATATATATATATAAATACGTATCTATTCTGGCACCCTAGGGGGACCAGCACCGGGTGACCGGTGTGGCTTACCGACCGCTAAAAAGCGGAGTGTGTGTCCTCCAGATTCCCTGCCTTAGGTCCCCCGGAGCTGCAGAGCTCTTCACTGAGAATCCTCCACCGGCAGAATGCCAAAAAATGGCTGCCGGAGCTCTCAGGGGAGGAGTGGAGCCGTGGGCGGCGCCAGGAAAGTGCGGGAATCTGGGGTCCCCACAGTGATCAGTGAGGGGGGAGGAAACATGCAGGATGGTCCGGCCCTCACATCCGACGTCAGGTCGGCAGTCCCGCCCTTAACCCTGACAGGCAGGCCCGGGGGCGGGATTTTTGCGACTAGGCCGCGATGAAGCCGGGGACTAAATTTGAGACCGCGCCCGACAAGCAGGCATGGTCGGCGCGGAAGTCCGCCGGCCTTCTCAATTCAGCAGCTGCCGCAGCGTCCGGGAAGAAGGTGCGCTCCCTGCACAGTCCCCTATGGGGACACAGAGTACCTTAGAGTTGCAGGGCCCGGTCCCTGAGGTTGAATAGACTCCGGTCCGGCAGATTCCCACAGGGGCTGCGGAGGGAGCACGGTCCCAGTAAATGGATGACCGCTCAGGATCCCACTTCTCCCAGAGCCGCTAAGGGATGGTGAAGGAGACGGCATGAGGCTCCGGCCTTTGTACCCACAATGGGTACCTCAACCTTAACAACACCGCCGACGTAGTGGGGTGAGAAGGGAACATGCCGGGGGCCCCGTGGGGGCCCTCTTTTCTTCCAACCGACATAACTAATATGAGAATGCATGAGTGGATGTGTGCCTCCTTCCACACAAAGCATAAAACTGAGGAGCCCGTGATCCACGGGAGGATGTATAGGCAGAGGGGAGGGGTTACACTTTTTAAAGTGTAATACTTTGTGTGGCCTCCGGAGGCAGAAGCTATACACCCAATTGTCTGGGTCTCCCAATGGAGCGACAAATAATAATACAATAAACTTTGTGGACCAGGGGTTCCGACTTGTCAGCAGGGTCCATGGCCTAATTATACTTTGACGGCTGATGGATGTAGACCTACTGCACTACAGGCCGGGCTTATCCTGGAGATGCGTGACTAAATGACTACCTAGTCTTCACTAGGGCCTCCAATGGTGAGGATAGCCTGGGTCGCAGGTAGTCGCCAGGTACCACTTCAGGGCAGTCCCTGGGTCTGCAGCAGCTGACCAACAGGTCAAGGCATGCATACAAGGTGCAGGCGGACAAAGGCAAAAGGCGTAGTCTGACAATCCAGGGTCAGGGAAAAGCAGCACAGGCTCAGGATATAGAGCTGAAGGCAGAAAAGGAGAGATCAAACAGGATGGGTAAACAAGTCGGGTCAGTAACAGGAGAATCACAGCAGAACACAGATAGACAGAGCACAAGACAAAGTCAGACTAAACCTATAAACAGGCATGGTGTGGAGGGAGGAGCTGTCTAATATGGCACCTGCTGGCAGGGGATAGGTCAGGGAAGCAGAGCTTTGCTGGACACAGTGGATATAAATTCCAGCAGTCTGGCTGCACCTCCCTATAGCCAGGTGGAGAGTCTCCAGACAGGAGGAATACAGCAGAGCTGGGAGTGCTGCAAAGCATCTAAGCGAGAATACGATGAATGTGGTGAGAGAATACGGTGAATGTGGTGAGAGAATACGGTGAATGTGGTGAGAGAATACGATGAATGCGGTGAGAGAATACGGTGAATGCGGTGAGAGAATACGGTGAATGCGGTGAGAGAATACGGTGAATGTGGTGAGAGAATACGATCAATGTGGTGAGAGAATACGGTGAATGTGGTGAGAGAATACGGTGAATGTGGTGAGAGAATAAGGTGAATGTGGTGAGAGAATACGGTGAATGTGGTGAGAGAATACGGTGAATGTGGTGAGAGAATACGATGAATGTGGTGAGAGAATAAGGTGAATGTGGTGAGAGAATACGGTGAATGTGGTGAGAGAACACGGTGAATGTGGTGAGAGAATACGGTGAATGCGATGAGAGAATACGGTGAATGTGGTGAGAGAATACGGTGAATGTGGTGAGAGAATACGGTGAATGTGGTGAGAGAATACGATGAATGTGGTGAGAGAATAAGGTGAATGTGGTGAGAGAATACGATGAATGTGGTGAGAGAATAAGGTGAATGTGGTGAGAGAATACGGTGAATGTGGTGAGAGAACACGGTGAATGTGGTGAGAGAATACGGTGAATGTGGTGAGAGAATACGGTGAATGTGGTGAGAGAATACGGTGAATGTGGTGAGAGAATAAGATGAATGTGGTGAGAGAATAAGATGAATGTGGTGAGAGAATAAGGTGAATGTGGTGAGAGAATACGGTCAATGTGGTGAGAGAATACGGTCAATGTGGTGAGAGAATACGGTGAATGTGGTGAGAGAATACGGTGAATGTGGTGAGAGAATACGGTGAATGTGGTGAGAGAATACGGTGAATGTGGTGAGAGAATACGGTGAATGTGGTGAGAGAATACGGTGAATGTGGTGAGAGAATAAGGTGAATATGGTGAGAGAATACGGTGAATGTGGTGAGAGAATACGGTGAATGTGGTGAGAGAATAAGGTGAATGTGGTGAGAGAATACGGTGAATGTGGTGAGAGAATAAGATGAATGTGGAGAGAGAATAAGGTGAATGTGGTGAGAGAATACGGTGAATGTGGTGAGAGAATAAGATGAATGTGGTGAGAGAATAAGGTGAATGTGGTGAGAGAATACGATGAATGTGGTGAGAGAATACGATGAATGTGGTGAGAGAATACGATGAATGTGGTGAGAGAATACGGTGAATGTGGTGAGAGAATACGGTGAATGTGGTGAGAGAATACGGTGAATGTGGTGAGAGAATAAGATGAATGTGGTGAGAGAATAAGGTGAATGTGGTGAGAGAATACGGTCAATGTGGTGAGAGAATACGGTCAATGTGGTGAGAGAATACGGTGAATGTGGTGAGAGAATACGGTGAATGTGGTGAGAGAATACGGTGAATGTGGTGAGAGAATACGGTGAATGTGGTGAGAGAATACGGTGAATGTGGTGAGAGAATACGGTGAATGTGGTGAGAGAATAAGGTGAATATGGTGAGAGAATACGGTGAATGTGGTGAGAGAATACGGTGAATGTGGTGAGAGAATAAGGTGAATGTGGTGAGAGAATACGGTGAATGTGGTGAGAGAATAAGATGAATGTGGTGAGAGAATAAGGTGAATGTGGTGAGAGAATACGGTGAATGTGGTGAGAGAATAAGATGAATGTGGTGAGAGAATAAGGTGAATGTGGTGAGAGAATACGATGAATGTGGTGAGAGAATACGATGAATGTGGTGAGAGAATACGATGAATGTGGTGAGAGAATACGGTGAATGTGGTGAGAGAATACGATGAATGTGGTGAGAGAACACGGTGAATGTGGTGAGAGAATACGGTGAATGTGGTGAGAGAATACGGTGAATGTGGTGAGAGAATACGGTGAATGTGGTGAGAGAATACGGTGAATGTGGTGAGAGAATACGGTGAATGTGGTGAGAGAATAAGATGAATGTGGTGAGAGAATACGGTCAATGTGGTGAGAGAATACGGTGAATGTGGTGAGAGAATACGGTGAATGTGGTGAGAGAATACGGTGAATGTGGTGAGAGAATACGGTGAATGTGGTGAGAGAATACGGTGAATGTGGTGAGAGAATAAGATGAATGTGGTGAGAGAATAAGGTGAATGTGGTGAGAGAATAAGGTGAATGTGGTGAGAGAATAAGGTGAATGTGGTGAGAGAATAAGGTGAATGTGGTGAGAGAATACGGTGAATGTGGTGAGAGAATACGGTGAATGTGGTGAGAGAATACGGTGAATGTGGTGAGAGAATAAGGTGAATGTGGTGAGAGAATAAGGTGAATGTGGTGAGAGAATACGGTGAATGTGGTGAGAGAATACGGTGAATGTGGTGAGAGAATACGGTGAATGTGGTGAGAGAATACGGTGAATGTGGTGAGAGAATACGGTGAATGTGGTGAGAGAATAAGGTGAATGTGGTGAGAGAATACGGTGAATGTGGTGAGAGAATACGGTGAATGTGGTGAGAGAATAAGGTGAATGTGGTGAGAGAATACGGTGAATGTGGTGAGAGAATACGGTGAATGTGGTGAGAGAATAAGATGAATGTGGTGAGAGAATAAGGTGAATGTGGTGAGAGAATACGGTGAATGTGGTGAGAGAATAAGATGAATGTGGTGAGAGAATAAGGTGAATGTGGTGAGAGAATACGATGAATGTGGTGAGAGAATACGATGAATGTGGTGAGAGAATACGATGAATGTGGTGAGAGAATACGGTGAATGTGGTGAGAGAATACGATGAATGTGGTGAGAGAATACGATGAATGTGGTGAGAGAATACGGTAGAAGAAGCGATAAAATGACTTCCTTTATTTTGAAAAGTTCTTGGAAAGAAGGGAATTTTGTTTACTTACCGTAAATTCCTTTTCTTCTAGCTCCAATTGGGAGACCCAGACAATTGGGTGTATAGCTATGCCTCCGGAGGCCACACAAAGCATTACACTAAAAGTGTAAAGCCCCTCCCCTTCAGGCTATACACCCCCCGTGCTGCTACGGGCTCATCAGTTTTGGTGCAAAAGCCAGAAGGAGGAAAAAATTATAAACTGGTTTAAAGTAAATTCAATCCGAAGGAATATCGGAGAACTGAAACCATTTAACATGAACAACATGTGTATACAAAAAACAGGGGCGGGTGCTGGGTCTCCCAATTGGAGCTAGAAGAAAAGGAATTTACGGTAAGTAAACAAAATTCCCTTCTTCTTTGTCGCTCCTAATTGGGAGACCCAGACAATTGGGACGTCCAAAAGCAGTCCCTGGGTGGGTAAATAATACCTCATAATAGAGCCGTAACGGCTCCGTCCTACAGGTGGGCAACTGCCGCCTGAAGGACTTGCCTACCTAGGCTGGCATCTGCCGAAGCATAGGTATGCACCTGATAGTGTTTTGTGAAAGTGTGCAGGCTCGACCAGGTAGCTGCCTGACACACCTGCTGAGCCGTAGCCTGGTGTCGCAAGGCCCAGGACGCTCCCACGGCCCTGGTAGAATGGGCATTCAGTCCTGAGGGAACCGGAAGCCCCGAGGAACGGTAAGCTTCGAGAATTGGTTCCTTGATCCACCGAGCTAGGGTTGATTTGGAAGCTTGTGTCCCTTTACGCTGGCCAGCGACAAGGACAAAGAGTGCATCCGAGCGGCGCAGGGGCGCCGTACGAGAAATGAAGAGTCTGAGTGCTCTCACCAGATCTAACAAGTGCAAATCCTTTTCACATTGGTGAACTGGATGAGGACAAAAACGAGGGTAAGGAGATGTCCTGATTGAGATGAAAAGGGGATACCACCTTAGGGAGGAATTCCGGAACCGGACGCAGAACCACCTTGTCCTGGTGAAACACCAGGAAAGGAGCTTTGCATGATAACGCTGCTAGCTCAGACACTCTCCGAAGTGAGGTGACTGCTACTAGAAAAAACACTTTCTGCGAAAGGCGTGCGAGCGAAATATCCCTCATTGGCTCGAACGGTGGTTTCTGAAGGACCATCAGCACCCTGTTCAGATCCCAGGGTTCTAACGGACGCTTGTAAGGAGGGACGATGTGACAAACCCCTTGCAGGAACGTGCGTACTTGTGGGCGTCTGGCCAGGCGCTTCTGAAAAAACACAGAGAGCGCAGAGACTTGTCCCTTAAGGGAGCCTAGCGACAAACCCTTTTCCAATCCGGATTGAAGAAAGGACAGAAAAGTGGGCAAGGCAAAAGGCCAGGGAGAAAACGCCTGAGCAGAGCACCACGACAGGAATATTTTCCACGTCCTGTGGTAGATCTTGGCGGACGTTGGTTTCCTAGCCTGTCTCATAGTGGCAATGACCTCTTGAGATAGTCCTGAAGACGCTAGGATCCAGGACTCAATGGCCACACAGTCAGGTTGAGGGCCGCAGAATTCAGATGGAAAAACGGCCCTTGAGACAGCAAATCTGGTCGATCTGGCAGTGCCCACGGGTGGCCGACCATGAGATGCCACAGATCTGGGTACCACGACCTCCTCGGCCAGTCTGGAGCGATGAGGATGGCGCGGCGGCAGTCGGCCGTGATCTTGCGTAACACTCTGGGCAACAGTGCCAGAGGAGGAAACACATAAGGAAGCTGAAACTGCGACCAATCGTCTTCCCCCCACAGCAGAATCCGCCGGACTTCCTGGAAGGCTTGCCGACTGCGTGTCCCACCTTGGTGGTTGATGTAAGCCACCGCTGTGGAGTTGTCCGACTGAATTCGGATCTGCTTGCCTTCCAGCCACTGCTGGAACGCTTTTAGGGCAAGATACACTGCCCTGATCTCCAATACATTGATCTGAAGTGAGGACTCTTGCTGAGTCCACGTACCCTGAGCCCTGTGGTGGAGAAAAACTGCTCCCCACCCTGACAGGCTCGCGTCCGTCGTAACCACCTCCCAGTCCCCTTGAAGGAGACGCAGGCGAAACTGCGCGAAAGGTACTGCTTCCATTGCTGCCACCATCTTCCCCAGGAAGTGCATGAGGCGCCTCAAGGGGTGTGACCGACCTTGAAGGAGAGATTGCACCCCTGTCTGTAGCGGACGCTGTTTGTCCAGCGGAAGCTTCACTATCGCTGGACGAGTATGAAACTCCATGCCAAGATATGTCAGCGATTGGACCGGTGTCGGATTTGACTTTGGAAAATTGATGATCCACCCGAAACTCTGGAGAATCTCCAGAGTGACGTTGAGGCTGTGTTGGCATGCCTCTTGAGAGGGTGCCTTGACCAGCAGATCGTCTAAGTAGGGTATCACAGAGTGACCCTGAGAGTGGAGGAGGGATTCCATCCGCAACCGCCTGGTCCTTACGTGTTTGTTGAGCAGTTTTAGGTCCAAACCAGGACGGAAGGACCTGTCCTTCTTTGGAACCACAAACAGGTTGGAGTAGAAACCGTGACGCTGTTGCTGAAGAGGAACCGGGACCACCACTCCTACTGCCTTCAGAATGTCCACCGCCTGCAGCAGAGCATCGGCTCGCTCGGGAGGCGGAGATGTGCTGAAGAATCGAGTCGGAGGACGAGAGCTGAACTCTATCCTGTAACCGTGAGACAAAATGTCTCTCACCCAACGGTCTTTTACTTGTGGTAGCCAGGTGTCGCAAAAGCGGGAGAGCCTGCCACCGACTGAGGATGCGGTGTGAGGAGGCCGTAAGTCATGAGGAAGCCGCCTTAGTAGCGGCACCTCCGGCGGTCTTTTTAGGGCGTGATTTAGACCGCCACGCGTCGGAGTTTCTCTGATCCTTCTGCGGCCTTTTGGACGAGGAGAATTGGGACCTGCCCGCACCCCGAAAGGACCGAAACCTCGACTGTCCCCTCCTCTGTTGGGGTGTTTTTGGTTTGGCCTGGGGTAAGGATGTTTCCTTTCCCTTGGATTGTTTGATGATTTCATCCAATCTCTCACCAAACAAGCGGTCGCCAGAAAATGGCAAACCAGTTAAGCACTTTTTGGAAGCCGAATCTGCCTTCCATTCCCGCAGCCACAAGGCCCTGCGTATTGCCACCGAATTGTCGGCTGCAACCGCCGTACGGCTCGCAGAGTCCAGGACAGCATTAATAGCGTAGGACGCAAATGCCGACGTTTGAGAGGTTATGGACGCCACCTGCGGCGCAGACGTACGTGTGAGTGCGTCAATTTGCGCCTGACCAGCTGAGATAGCTTGGAGTGCCCATACGGCTGCGAATGCTGGAGCAAAAGACGCGCCGATAGCTTCATAGATGGATTTCAACCAGAGCTCCATCTGTCTGTCAGTGGCATCCTTGAGTGCAGCTCCATCTTCCACTGCGACTATGGATCTAGCCGCCAGTCTGGAGATTGGAGGATCCACCTTGGGACACTGAGTCCAGCCCTTGACCACGTCAGGGGGGAAAGGGTAACGTGTATCCTTAAGGCGCTTGGAAAAACGCTTATCTGGATAAGCTCGGTGTTTCTGGACTGCCTCTCTGAAGTCAGAGTGGTCCAGAAACATACTCTTTGTACGCTTGGGAAACCTGAAACGGAATTTCTCCTGCTGAAAAGCTGACTCCTCCACTGGAGGAGCTGAGGGAGAAATATCCAACATTTCATTGATGGACGCAATAAGATCATTCACTATGGCGTCCCCATCAGGAGTATCAAGGTTGAGAGCGGCTTCAGGGTCAGAATCCTGATCAGCTACCTCCGCTTCATCATACAGAGAGTCCTCTCGCTGAGACCCTGAACATTGTGATGATGTCGAGGGGATTTCATAGCGAGCTTTCTTAGTCGGTCTGGGGTTGCGGTCCGTGTCAGAGACCTCACCCTGGGATCCATGAGACACCCCGGGAAGACATTGCTGTTCCAACTGAGGGGGACCATGGGACAATGATTCTACAGTGTCCCTGGCTTGAGATGCTGGCCTTGACTGCAAGGCTTCTAATATCTTAGCCATAGTCTCAGAAAGTCTTTCAGTAAAAACTGCAAACTCCGTCCCTGTCACCTGTACAGCGTTAACAGGTGGATCTCCCTGGGTCACCCTTAGCAGAGACTCTGGCTGAGAAAGTGCCACAGGGGCCGAGCATTGCACACAATGAGGGTCAGTGGAACCTGCCGGCAGTATAGCCGTACATGCTGCACAGGCAGCATAGTAAGTCTGTCCCTTGCTATTTGTGGACGACATGCTGTTGTCTCCTCTGAGCAATACAGGAGGGGATATAGCCAAAAATCAACAGTGCACCATACAGTGTAAAGTATAGACTATAATCCATAAACTATAAATACACTTGCACTAGTGGGGCCAGCACCACAGGTGCTGCTTACCGCCCTTGCAAAGCGTTTGTGTGGGCACCAGAATTCCTGCCTGGGTCTCTTTCAGCTTGTCTGTCCTCTCCAGCGTTAGCAGAGCTGAGAGTAATGGCTGCCGGCGTCCTGAGGAGAGGAGGGAGCCGTGGGCGTGACCCAGAAAAGTGCGGGAACTGGTGCCCCACTGTGCAGAGTGAGGGGGGTGGAGTATGCAAAGCATGCTCCAGCCCTCAGTGCTGCTGTACTGTAGCCATACCCTGTACAGCGTCCCGCCCTTCCCCTGACTGGCAGGGCTGAGGGCGGGAAGAAAAGAGACTAGGCCGCAGAAGCCGGGGACTCGAGTTATAAGCGCGGCCGCCGTATAAGCGCGGTCGGCGCGGAAGTCCCCGGCGCACTAACAGTCCCAGCCGCGCCGCAGTGTACCCATGGCAGCGGCGGCCAGCGTGGCAGTCCCCCTACACAAACACACTCAGCAACGCTGAGTGTATAGTGGCACAAAACGCAGTCAGCGCTGCGGTCCCCGGTGCACTAGCACACCCAGCAATGCTGGAGTGTTGCTGTGCGCGGTCCCCACGGGGACCCAGAGTACCTCCAAGTAGCAGGGCCATGTCCCTGAACGATACCCGGCTCCTATCCAGCAGGGTCCTCAGGAGCTGTGGATGGAGCACGGTCTCCTGTGCCTGGAGACCGATGAGATCCCACTTCACCCAGAGCCCTAATTGAGGGATGGGGAAGGAAAGCAGCATGTGGGCTCCAGCCTCCGTACCCGCAATGGATACCTCAACCTTAACAACACCGCCGACAAGAGTGGGGTGAGAAGGGAGCATGCTGGGGGCCCTGTTATGGGCCCTCTTTTCTTCCATCCGACATAGTCAGCAGCTGCTGCTGACTAAGCTGTGGAGCTATGCGTGGATGTCTGACCTCCTTCGCACAAAGCAAGAAAACTGATGAGCCCGTAGCAGCATGGGGGGTGTATAGCCTGAAGGGGAGGGGCTTTACACTTTTAGTGTAATGCTTTGTGTGGCCTCCGGAGGCATAGCTATACACCCAATTGTCTGGGTCTCCCAATTAGGAGCGACAAAGAAAGTGAGAGTTGCAATATCACCTAATCTTTGCAGCAGTAAACCTTCCCCACTGTATTTTGAAGAAAAGCTAAAAATGACACTGAAGTCCATGGGCAAAACCATCGGCAAAATAGTAGAAGCTTCAATATATGAGTTGGGTGTCACAGGAAGAATATTAAACTTTATTCTCAGAATGTGAAAGTAAAACTGAAACTAAGGGCTCCGCCACACATCCGTGAAAACCACGTCCGTGTAAAACGGGCCGTTTTTCGGGTCCGTTTTCCGTTTTTTATGTCCGTTTTTATGGTATGTGTGGCCTGCGTGTGTATCCCGTATGCTAGCCGTATGTGCGTGTGGAATGTCCGTGTGTGCGTGAGTGAAATAACTGACATGTGTATGTGTTGTCCGTGTGAAATGTACGTGTGTGATGCAAAGAAGGGAATTTTGTTTACTTACCGTAAATTCCTTTTCTTCTAGCTCCAATTGGGAGACCCAGACAATTGGGTGTATAGCTTATGCCTCCGGAGGCCACACAAAGTATTACACTAAAAGTGTAAAGCCCCTCCCCTTCAGCCTATACACCCCCCGTACTGCTACGGGCTCATCAGTTTTGGTGCAAAAGCCCGAAGGAGGAAAAAATTATAAACTGGTTTAAAGTAAATTCAATCCGAAGGAATATCGGAGAACTGAAACCATTTAACATGAACAACATGTGTTATACAAAAACAGGGGCGGGTGCTGGGTCTCCCAATTGGAGCTAGAAGAAAAGGAATTTACGGTAAGTTAAAAAAATTCCCTTCTTCTTTGTCGCTCCTTATTGGGAGACCCAGACAATTGGGACGTCCAAAAGCAGTCCCTGGGTGGGTAAATAATACCTCATAATAGAGCCGTAACGGCTCCGTCCTACAGGTGGGCAACTGCCGCCTGAAGGACTCGCCTACCTAGGCTGGCATCTGCCGAAGCATACAGTTAGGTCCAGAAATATTTGGACAGTGACACAATTTTCGCGAGTTGGGCTCTGCATGCCACCACATTGGATTTGAAATGAAACCTCTACAACAGAATTCAAGTGCAGATTGTAACGTTTAATTTGAAGGTTTGAACAAAAATATCTGATAGAAATTGTAGGAATTGTACACATTTCTTTACAAACAATCCACATTTTAGGAGGTCAAAAGTAATTGGACAAATAAACCAAACCCAAACAAAATATTTTTATTTTCAATATTTTGTTGCGAATCCTTTGGAGGCAATCACTGCCTTAAGTCTGGAACCCATGGACATCACCAAACGCTGGGTTTCCTCCTTCTTAATGCTTTGCCAGGTCTTTACAGCCGCAGCCTTCAGGTCTTGATTGTTTGTGGGTCTTTCCGTCTTAAGTCTGGATTTGAGCAAGTGAAATGCATGCTCAATTGGGTTAAGATCTGGTGATTGACTTGGCCATTACAGAATGTTCCACTTTTTTGCACTCATGAACTCCTGGTTAGCTTTGGCTGTATGCTTGGGGTCATTGTCCATCTGTACTATGAAGCGCCGTCCGATCAACTTTGCGGCATTTGGCTGAATCTGGGCTGAAAGTATATCCCGGTACACTTCAGAATTCATCCGGCTACTCTTGTCTGCTGTTATGTCATCAATAAACACAAGTGACCCAGTGCCATTGAAAGCCATGCATGCCCATGCCATCACGTTGCCTCCACCATGTTTTACAGAGGATGTGGTGTGCCTTGGATCATGTGCCGTTCCCTTTCTTCTCCAAACTTTTTTCTTCCCATCATTCTGGTACAGGTTGATCTTGGTCTCATCTGTCCATAGAATACTTTTCCAGAACTGAGCTGGCTTCATGAGGTGTTTTTCAGCAAATTTAACTCTGGCCTGTCTATTTTTGGAATTGATGAATGGTTTGCATCTAGATGTGAACCCTTTGTATTTACTTTCATGGAGTCTTCTCTTTACTGTTGACTTAGAGACAGATACACCTACTTCCCTGAGAGTGTTCTGGACTTCAGTTGATGTTGTGAACGGGTTCTTCTTCACCAATCAAAGTATGCGGTGATCATCCACCACTGTTGTCATCCGTGGATGCCCAGGCCTTTTTGAGTTCCCAAGCTCACCAGTCAATTCCTTTTTTCTCAGAATGTACCCGACTGTGGATTTTGCTACTCCAAGCATGTTTGCTATCTCTCTGATGGATTTTTTCTTTTTTTTCAGCCTCAGGATGTTCTGCTTCACCTCAATTGAGAGTTCCTTAGACCGCATGTTGTCTGGTCACAGCAACAGCTTCCAAATGCAAAACCACACACCTGTAATCAACCCCAGACCTTTTAACTACTTCATTGATTACAGGTTAACGAGGGAGACGCCTTCAGAGTTAATTGCAGCCCTTAGAGTTCCTTGTCCAATTACTTTTGACCTCCTAAAATGTGGAGTGTTTGTAAAGAAATGTGTACAATTCCTACAATTTCTATCAGATATTTTTGTTCAAACCTTCAAATTAAACGTTACAATCTGCACTTGAATTCTGTTGTAGAGGTTTCATTTCAAATCCAATGTGGTGGCATGCAGAGCCCAACTCGCGAAAATTGTGTCACTGTCCAAATATTTCTGGACCTAACTGTAGGTATGCACCTGATAGTGCTTCGTGAAAGTGTGCAGGCTCGACCAGGTAGCTGCCTGACACACCTGCTGAGCCGTAGCCTGGTGTCGCAAGGCCCAGGACGCTCCCACGGCCCTGGTAGAATGGGCCTTCAGTCCTGAGGGAACCGGAAGCCCCGAGGAACGGTAAGCTTCGAGAATTCGTTCCTTGATCCACCGAGCCAGGGTTGACTTGGAAGCTTGTGTCCCTTTACGCTGGCCAGCGACAAGGACAAAGAGTGCATCCGAGCGGCGCAGGGGCGCCGTTCGAGAAATGTAGATCTTGGCGGACGTAGGTTTCCTAGCCTGTCTCATAGTGGCAATGACCTCTTGAGATAATCCTGAAGACGCTAGGATCCAGGACTCAATGGCCACACAGTCAGGTTGAGGGCCGCAGAATTCAGATGGAAAAACGGCCCTTGAGACAGCAAATCTGGTCGGTCTGGCAGTGCCCACGGTTGGCCGACCGTGAGATGCTACAGATCCGGGTACCACGACCTCCTCGGCCAGTCTGGAGCGACGAGGATGACGCGGCGGCAGTCGGCCCTGATCTTGCGTAACACTCTGGGCAACAGTGCCAGAGGAGGAAACACATAAGGAAGCCGAAACTGCGACCAATCCTGAACTAAGGCGTCTGCCGCCAGAGCTCTGTGATCTTGAGATCGAGCCATGAATGTTGGGACCTTGTTGTTGTGCCGTAAAGCCATTAGGTCGACGTCTGGCATCCCCCAGCGGCAACAGATCTCCTGAAACACGTCCGGGTGAAGGGACCATTCCCCTGCGTCCATGCCCTGGCGACTGAGAAAGTCTGCTTCCCAGTTTTCTACGCCCGGGATGTGAACTGCGGATATGGTGGATGCTGTGGCTTCCACCCACAGCAGAATCCGCCGGGCTTCCTGGAAGGCTTGCCGACTGCGTGTCCCACCTTGGTGGTTGATGTAAGCCACCGCTGTGGAGTTGTCCGACTGAATTCGGATCTGCTTGCCTTCCAGCCACTGCTGGAACGCTTTTAGGGCAAGATACACTGCCCTGATCTCCAGAACATTGATCTGAAGTGAGGACTCTTGCTGAGTCCACGTACCCTGAGCCCTGTGGTGGAGAAAAACTGCTCCCCACCCTGACAGACTCGCGTCCGTCGTGACCACCGCCCAGGATGGGGGTAGGAAGGATTTCCCCTTCGATAATGAAGTGGGAAGAAGCCACCACCGAAGGGAAGCTTTGGTTGCCTGAGAGAGGGAAACGTTCCTGTCTAGGGACGTCGGCATCCTGTCCCACTTGCGTAGGATGTCCCATTGAAGTGGACGCAGGTGAAACTGCGCGAAAGGGACTGCTTCCATTGCTGCCACCATCTTCCCCAGGAAGTGCATGAGGCGCCTCAAGGGGTGTGACCGACCTTGAAGGAGAGATTGCACCCCTGTCTGTAGTGAACGCTGTTTGTCCAGCGGAAGCTTCACTATCGCTGGAAGAGTATGAAACTCCATGCCAAGATATGTCAGCGATTGGACCGGTGTCAGATTTGACTTTGGAAAATTGATGATCCACCCGAAACTCTGGACAATCTCCAGAGTAACGTTGAGGCTGTGTTGGCATGCCTCTTGAGAGGGTGCCTTGACCAGCAGATCGTCTAAGTAAGGTATCACTGAGTGACCCTGAGAGTGGAGGACCGCAACTACTGTAGCCATAACCTTGGTGAAAACCCTTGGGGCTGTCGCCAGGCCGAACGGCAGTGCCGCGAACTGAAGGTGTTCGTCTCCTATGGCGAAGCGCAAGAAGCGCTGATGCTCTGGAGCAATTGGTACGTGGAGATAAGCATCCTTGATATCGATCGATGCTAGGAAATCTCCTTGGGACATTGAGGCGATGACGGAGCGGAGGGATTCCATTCGGAACCGCCTGGTCCTTACGTGTTTGTTGAGCAGTTTTAGGTTCAAAACAGGACGGAAGGACCCGTCCTTCTTTGGAACCACAAACAGGTTGGAGTAGAAACCGTGGCCCTGTTGCTGAAGAGGAACCGGGACCACCACTCCTTCTGCCTTCAGAATGCCCACCGCCTGCAGAAGAGCCTCGGCTCGCTCGGGAGGCGGAGATGTTCTGAAGAATCGAGTCGGAGGACGAGAGCTGAACTCTATCCTGTAACCGTGAGACAAAATGTCTCTCACCCAACGGTCTTTTACTTGTGGCAGCCAGGTGTCGCAAAAGCGGGAGAGCCTGCCACCGACTGAGGATGCGGTGTGAGGAGGCCGTAAGTCATGAGGAAGCCGCCTTAGTAGCAGCACCTTCGGCGGTCTTTTTAGGGCGTGATTTAGACCGCCATGCGTCGGAGTTCCTCTGATCCTTCTGAGGCCTTTTGGACGAGGAGAATTGGGACCTGCCCGCACCCCGAAAGGACCGAAACCTCGACTGTCCCCTCCTCTGTTGGGGTGTTTTTGGTTTGGCCTGTGGTAAGGATGTGTCCTTTCCCTTGGATTGTTTGATGATTTAATCCAATCTCTCACCAAACAAACGGTCGCCAGAAAATGGCAATCCAGTTAAGCACTTTTTGGAAGCCGAATCTGCCTTCCATTCCCGCAGCCACAAGGCCCTGCGTATTGCCACCGAATTGTCGGCTGCAACCGCCGTACGGCTCGCAGAGTCCAGGACAGCATTAATAGCGTAGGACGCAAATGCCGACGTTTGAGAGGTTATAGACGCCACCTGCGGCGCAGACGTACGTGTGAGTGCGTCAATTTGCGCCTGACCAGCTGAGATAGCTTGGAGTGCCCATACGGCTGCGAATGCTGGAGCAAAAGACGCGCCGATAGCTTCATAGATGGATTTCAACCAGAGCTCCATCTGTCTGTCAGTGGCATCCTTGAGTGAAGCTCCATCTTCCACTGCAACTATGGATCTAGCCGCAAGTCTGGAGATTGGAGGATCCACCTTGGGACACTGAGTCCAGCCCTTGACCACGTCAGGGGGGAAAGGGTAACGTGTATACTTAAGGCGCTTGGAAAAACGCTTATCTGGACAATCTCGGTGTTTCTGGACTGCCTCTCTGAAGTCAGAGTGGTCCAGAAACATACTCTTTGTACGCTTGGGAAACCTGAAACGGAATTTCTCCTGCTGAGAAGCTGACTCCTCCACTGGAGGAGCTGAGGGAGAAATATCCAACATTTCATTGATGGACGCAATAAGATCATTCACTATGGCGTCCCCATCAGGAGTATCAAGGTTGAGAGCGGCTTCAGGATCAGAATCCTGATCAGCTAGCTCCGCTTCATCATACAGAGAGTCCTCTCGCTGAGACCCTGAACATTGTGATGATGTCGAGGGGATATCATAGCGAGCTCGCTTAATCGGTCTGGGGCTGCGGTCCGTGTCAGAGACCTCACCCTGGGATCCATGAGACACCCCGGGAGGACATTGCTGTTCCAACTGAGGGGGACCAGGGGGCAATGATTCCACAGTGCCCCTGGCTTGAGATGCCGGCCTGGACTGCAAGGCTTCTAATATCTTAGCCATAGTCTCAGAAAGTCTTTCAGTAAAAACTGCAAACTCCGTCCCTGTCACCTGGACAGTGTTAACAGGTGGTTCTCCCTGAGCCGCCCTTAGCAGAGGCTCCGGGTGAGAAAGTGCCACAGGGGCCGAGCATTGCACACAATGAGGGTCAGTGGAACCTGCCGGCAGTATAGCCGTACATGCTGCACAGGCAGCATAGTAAGTCTGTGCTTTGGCACCCTTGCTATTTGTGGACGACATGCTGTTGTCTCCTCTGATCAATACAGGAGGGTATATAGACAAAAATCAACAGTGCACCATACAGTGTAAAGTATAGTCTATAATCATATAATCTATAAGTACACTTCTGCACTAGTGGGGCCAGCACCACAGGTGCTGCTTACCGCCTTCGCAAAGCGGTTGTGTGGGCACCAGAAATCCTGCCTGGGTCTCCTTGAGCTTGTCTCTCCTCTCCAGCGTTAGCAGAGCTGAGAGGAATGGCTGCCGGCGTCCTGAGGAGAGGAGGGAGCCGTGGGCGTGACCCAGAAAAGTGCGGGAACTGGTGCCCCACTGTGCAGAGTGAGGGGGGTGGAGTATGCAAAGCATGCTCCAGCCCTCAGTGCTGCCGTCCTGTACAGCGTCCCGCCCTTCCCCTGACTGGCAGGGCTGGGGGCGGGAAGAAAACGAGACTAGGCCGCAAAAGCCGGGGACTCGAGTTATAAGCGCAGCCGCCGTATAAGCGCGGTCGGCGCGGAAGCCCCCGGCGCACTAACAGTCCCAGCCGCGCCGTAGTGATAACCATGGCAGCGGCGGTCAGCGCGGCAGTCCCCCTACACGAACACACTCAGCGACGCTGAAGTGTGTAATGGCACAAACGCAGTCAGCGCTGCTGTCCCCGGTGCACTAGCACACCCAGCAATGCTGGAGTGTTGCTGTGCGCGGTCCCCACGGGGACACAGAGTACCTCAAAGTAGCAGGGCCATGTCCCTGAACGATACTCGGCTCCTATCCAGCATGGTCCTCAGGAGCTGTGGATGGAGCACGGTCTCCTGTGCCTGGAGACCGAAAGGATCCCACTTCACCCAGAGCCCTAATTGAGGGATGGGGAAGGAAAGCAGCATGTGGGCTCCAGCCTCCGTACCCGCAATGGATACCTCAACCTTAACAACACCGCCGACAAGAGTGGGGTGAGAAGGGAGCATGCTGGGGGCCCTGTTATGGGCCCTCTTTTCTTCCATCCGACATAGTCAGCAGCTGCTGCTGACTAAGCTGTGGAGCTATGCGTGCATGTCTGACCTCCTTCGCACAAAGCATAAAAACTGATGAGCCCGTAGCAGTACGGGGGGTGTATAGGCTGAAGGGGAGGGGCTTTACACTTTTAGTGTAATACTTTGTGTGGCCTCCGGAGGCATAAGCTATACACCCAATTGTCTGGGTCTCCCAATAAGGAGCGACAAAGAAATGTCGTTACTACATGTCGGAAGACAGAGTAGCGGGATGAGAATGAACTCGGGTGAACTTCACCCGACTTCATTGTCATGCCGCGGCTCTGTCTTTGTGCCGTGTACTGATTTGCGGTCACCTGTGAAGGATTCACCGGTGACCACTAATCCCCCGAGTGACTGAAGTGTCCCCCCCTCTCTCATACTCATCGTTCCCCGATCCCCGGCGCTGCACGGCGTTCACACTGCTCCGGCGGCTTTTTCTAATTTGAAAAAGCCGGCCGCCCATTAATCAATCTCGTATTCCCTTCTTTACCCGCCCACCGGCGGCTGTGATTGGTTGCAGTGAGACACGCCCACCACACTGAGTGACAGGTGTCACACTGCACCCAATCACAGCAGCCGGTGGGCGTGTCTATACTGTGCAGTAAAATAAATAAATAAATAATTAAAAAAACCGGCGTGCGGTCCCCCCCCATTTTAATACCAGCCAGATAAAGCCATACGGCTGAAGGCTGGTATTCTCAGGATGGGGAGCTCCACATTATGGGGGGCCCCCCACCCTAACAATATCAGTCAGCAGCCGCCCAGAATTGCCGCATACATTATATGCGACAGTTCTGGGGCTGTACCCGGCTCTTCCCGATTTACCCTGGTGCGTTGGCAAATCGGGGTAATAAGGAGTTATTGGCAGCCCATAGCTGCCAATAAGTCCTAGATTAATCATGTCAGGCGTCTCCCCGAGATACCTTCCATGATTAATCTGTAAGTTACAGTAAAAAAACACACACACCCGAAAAAAATCCTTTATTAGAAATAAAAAACACAAACAAATTCCCTCATTACCAATTTATTAACCCCGACAAACCCTCCATGTCCGGCATACTCCACGGACCTCCAGCGTCGCGTCCAGCTCTGCTGCATGCAGGTGACAGGAGCAGCAGAAGACACCGCCGCTCCGGTCACCTCCACGCAGCTAATGAGGTGAGTGGCGCGATCAGCTGCTGTCACTGAGGTTACCCGCGGCCACCGCTGGATCCAGCGGTGGCCGTGAGTTACCTGACTGACAGCAGCTGATCGCGCTACTCATCTCATTAGCTGCGTGGAGGTGACCGGAGCGGCGGTGTCTTCTGCTGCTCCTGTCACCTGCATGCAGCAGAGCTGGACGCGACGCTGGAGGTCCGTGGAGTACGCCGGACATGGAGGGTTTGTCGGGGTTAATAAATTGGTAATGAGGGAATTTGTTTGTGTTTTTTATTTCTAATAAAGGATTTTTTTCGGGTGTGTGTGTTTTTTTACTGTAACTTACAGATTAATCATGGAAGGTGTCTCCTAGACGCCTGACATGATTAATCTAGGACTTATTGGCAGCTATGGGCTGCCAATAACTCCTTATTACCCCGATTTGCCAACGCACCAGGGTAAATCGGGAAGAGCCGGGTACAGCCCCAGAACTGTCGCATATAATGTATGCGGCAATTCTGGGCGGCTGCTGGCTGATATTGTTAGGGTGGGGGGCCCCCCATAACGTGGAGCTCCCCATCCTGAGAATACCAGCCTTCAGCCGTATGGCTTTATCTGGCTGGTATTAAAATGGGGGGGGACCTAACGCCGGTTTTTTTAATTATTTATTTATTTATTTTACTGCACAGTATAGACACGCCCACCGGCTGCTGTGATTGGGTGCAGTGTGACACCTGTCACTCAGCGTGGTGGGCGTGTCTCACTGCAACCAATCACAGCCGCCGGTGGGCGGGTAAAGCAGGGAATACGAGATTGATTAATGGGCGGCCGGCTTTTTCAAAAGAGGAAAAGCCGCCGGAGTTTTTATAACAGCCGTGCAGCGCCGCGCTGGAGATCGGGGAATGGTAAGTATGAGAGAGGGGGGAACTGACCGACAGACAGCTAGAGGGACAGACAGACATAGAGACCGACCGACGGACTGAGGGAGAGAACGAAACATAAAAAGAAAAAAGACTGACATGACATGAAAAAAGCACAAAACATACAGGGAACAAACAGAGATGCATCCGTGTCACTCGGACGTGCGCACAGACCCATTGACTTTCATTGGGTCCGTGCTGCGTGTTGCGTGAATAAAACGGACATGCTGGCGTGAGACACGGCCCACAAAACGCATCACGGAGACGGACTAACGGACATAACCAAAAACGCAAGTGTAACCGCTGAGATATAGTAACATTGGTGCACGTTTGGCCGTGTCTCCAGTATACACGGAAACGGACCAAACACGCACGTGTTTCACGGATGTGTGTTTCAAGCCTAAGGCAAAGGCAATGTGGAGCAGTTACTGATATCAATCAGCTCTGATCTTTTTTTTTTTTTTAAACCAGTTGAAAGTGACTAAAGAAATCTGATTAGTTGGTATGTAAAAGTCTATTTTTCCTATGTATTCATTTATATCTAAAACAACCCCTGCCTTGGCAATTTGCTATTGTCGCATTTCCCATATATAAAACATCAATGCAATGAGAAAAAAAAATATTATGGAAAACTACGCATCACAAAAAAAATTAGAGAAAAAGTGATCAAAAAGTTGCACATATTACAATATAATACCAATAAAAACTACCACTTTTTCTGTGATTCTGTTCATAGTTTGCAGCACATTGTATGGAAGACGCTACCTGCATGACCGGGACGCAGTGCTGAGAGTATTTTTCCAGCAACATGAGACATTGGTTCTCTACTGCAATAGTATCCAAAATCTTGCCTATAATTGTCCATGTCTGACCTGAAAAACAAAAGCACACACTGACGAGCAAAAGGGTAACAATGTTTTGGACCATTCACTTTTAGGCTTCATATTTCACCATCCACTACAGCTTTGGGCCTGAAACTAACTTCATTTTTTAGACAATCATCTTATCTCATATATAAATTTGACCTGCAACTATTTAACATATGATTAGTTATGCAGATTCTTGTCAGGTCACTGCATATTGTGTGAGGGGAGCTGTGAGGGCATCATAGTGTGTGAGGGTATCATAGTATGTGGGGGCATAACCCTGTGTGGAGGGAGCTGTGGGGGCATCATAGTGTGTGGGGGCATACTAGTGTGTGGAGGGAGCTCTGGTGGCATAATATTGCATGGAGAGAGCTGTGGGGGCATCATAGTATGTGGGGGCATAACCCTGTGTGGAGGGAGCTGTGGGGGCATCATAGTGTGTGGAGGGAGCTGTGGGGGCATCATAGTGTGGGGGATAATACTGTGTGGAGGGAGCTCTGGGGGTATCATAGTGTGTGGGGGCACCATAGTTTATGGAGAGAGCTGTGGGGGTATCATACTGTGTGGGGTATAACACTGTGTGGAGGGAGCATAATAGTGTGGGGTGGAATAATACTGTGTGGAGGCAGCTGTGGAGGCATCAGTGTGTGGGGGCATAATACTGTGTGGAGGGAATGTATGGACATCATGGTGTGGGGGCATATTGCTGTGTGGAAGGAGCTGTAGGGGCATCAAAGTGTGTGGGGTCATAATACTGTGTGGGGGGAGCTATAGGGGCATGATAGTGTGTGGGGGCATAATATTGTGTGGGGAGAGCTGTGGGGGCATCATAGTGTATGGGGCATAATACTGTGTGGAGGGAGGTCTGGGGGTATCATACTGTGTGGGCGCACCATAGTGTGTGGAGAGAGCTGTGAGGGCATCATAGTGTGGGGGATAATACTGTGTGGAGGGAGGTCTGGGGGTATCATACTGTGTGGGGGCACCATAGTGTGTGGAGAGAGCTGTGGGGGCATCATAGTGTGTGGTATATAATACTGTGTGGAGGGAAATGTATGGACATCATGGTGTGGGGGCATATTACTGTGTGGAAGGAGCTGTAGGGCATCATAGTGTGTGGGGGCATCATAGTGTGTGGAAGGAGCTGTGGGGGCATCAAAGTGTGTGGGGGCATAATACTGTATGGGGGGAGCGGTAGGGGCATGATAGTATGTGGGGGCATAATATTGTGTGGTGAGAGCTGTGGGGGCATCATAGTGTATGGGGCAGAATACTGTGTGGAGGGAGGTCTGGGGGCATCATACTGTGTGGGCGCACCATAGTGTGTGGAGAGAGCTGTGGGGGCATCATAGTGTGTGGCGGCATAATACTGTTTGGAGGGAAATGTATGGACATCATGGTGTGGGGGCATATTACTATGTGGAAGGAGCTGTACGGCATCATAGTGTGTGGGGGCATTATAGTGTGTGGGGGCATCATAGTGTGTGGGGGGAGCAGTAGGGGCATGATAGTGTTGGGGGCATCATACTGTGTGAGGGGAGCTGAAGGGAAGGGGCATCATAGTGTGTGTCTGGGGAGCATTGTAATGTGTGGGGGGAGCTGTAGGAGCATGATGCTGCATGTTGGGGTGCATCATACTGTGGGGGGGAGCTGTAGGAGCATGATGCTGCATTTTGGGGTGCATCATACTGTGTGGGGGGAGCTGTAGGAGCATGATGCTGCATTTTGCGGTGCATCATACTGTGTGGGGGGAGCTGTAGGAGCATGATGCTGCATTTTGCGGTGCATCATACTGTGTGGGGGGAGCTGTAGGAGCATGATTCTGCATTTTGCGGTGCATCATACTGTGTGGGGGGAGCTGTAGGAGCATGATGCTGCATTTTGCGGTGCATCATACTGTGTGGGGGGAGCTGTAGGAGCATGATTCTGCATTTTGCGGTGCATCATACTGTGTGGGGGGAGCTGTAGGAGCATGATGCTGCATTTTGCGGTGCATCATACTGTGTGGGGGGAGCTGTAGGAGCATGATGCTGCATGTTGGGGTGCATCATACTGTGTGGGGGAGGGGATGTGTGATTTTATTGTCTAAAAATAATAAAGTGTAAAAATAAAACCTAATGTTGGTATTGCTGTCACCATACCGCCTACTATACCACAGGGTGACAAGACACCCATACATTAGATAAAAACTGCAGAAATACCTTTTTTCAAATGAATACAATGTTTCCTTACGTGTGTCCCAAACTGTTACCAATAATAAGATATCTCTGTCTCACAAACAAAAAAAAAGCAAGACAGGCAGACAGAAAGAAAGACAACAAGTTGTGGTGAGGAGGAACTTTCGCCACTGACGCCTTTTCCTCACACGCACGTCACCTCAGGGCGGCGGGTCACCGAGGAGGGGAAGCTTCGCACACGCGCCGTCAGCGCCCCCTTCAGGAAGCTTTTTTTGTATATGCGCTTACATAGTTCACTATGCGTTGCTGCCCCCCGGTGGTGAGGTGCCGCCACAACACTATGGGTGTGTGGTGCGTTTTGCTCCTCATCGAATTATTTTGGTCCGTGCAGCGTGCCGTACTTTTTTACTCGAGACGTCACGTGACTGCATTCCGTACTACCCCAGAAGCGGGAAAAAGAAAAAGTATGTACGTCATGCTTTTATAATTCGCTGTGGGGGTAACCGGGGACTTTAATCATTGCTTTTTCACATTCGTAGCTACGTGATAACGCGCTGGCTAACTACAAGTCCCGGAATGCATTGCACTGCTAGCGATATATAGAAATAGAAGATTTGTCTATAGCAACCAGTAAGATTGCTGCTTTCTTTAGCTATACTGTACTTTTATTGATTGCTATTTTCAGTGATATCTCCTATGTCAACCAGTAAGATTGCTACTTTCATTATCTATACTGTACTCTTATTGGTTGCTATGTTCAGTGATATCTCCTATATTAACCAATTAAGTTGCTGCTTTCTTTATACTGTACTCTTACTGGTTGTTATGTTCAGTGTTATCTCCCACATCAACCAATAAGGTTGCTGCTTTAATTTTACTGCATTGTAATTGGTTGCTATGTTGAGAGATATCTCTCTTATCAACCAATAAGGTTGCTTCTTTCATTATACTGCATTGTTATTGGTTGCTATGGGAGACCACTGCTTCTATATACCTGTTTTTGTGAGGTTTGTTTTATATAATATATATATATATATATTTCCCTCTGCAGTTTTCCTGCTTTCTCATCATTGCTGTCAGTGAATAGAGTCTGGAAGCCTGTCCTGATCGTTGTCACAGCTCTGATGCACTACATCGGGTGTCAGATGTTTATTTTAGCCGTCACCCTGCTGCATCAGCCAAGATCGGTGTTTTTTTGCATTGGTCACGGCCGTTTAACCCCACGGATGCTGCTGTCACTAGCAACGGCAGCATCTAGATGGTTAACAGTGGGAGGGAGATCACTCATTCATTCCATCTTGATCCCACAAACATGTAATCCTGATGGCTCCCATGGCACCCCAAATAACGGTTCAGAAGTCTGCCAGCTATGGTGGGGGCATGTAATTTTTTATTCTGTTCATTGCGTTTTGGTGCCTTTTAGCACCTGAATGCAGTTTTGAAAACATTGAGGGGTGCTACATTTAAAATGGACCCATTTTGGGGGGTGTTCCTGTATATAGCTTCCTCAAAATCACTTAAAAAAACAAATACGACCCTAAAAAAAAGTTTTGTAAAGTTTCCTTAAAAAAAAATAAAAGAAAAATGGCAGCTAGTCTCTTAACCCTTCTAACATCCTAAGAAAGTAAAAGGGCACTTCTGATGTAGCATTGATCAAAGGGACATGTACTTGATTAAAGGGATCGTCCAGGCTCGGGGTTCAAGTTGCTCTATGTGACAGAATTGTGAATCCTCAGAGCGCACACTGTCAGGATTCTCTGGTACCAGCGCCCAGTCATGTGACCGCAGGTATGTGATTTCTTTCTTCTGGGCACGTCCTGACTAGACGTGTCCAACCTCACTCAAATAGCTCACGTTTAGGCCGGTTTCACACATCCGGCATTTCGCCGCTTTGGCAAGCTCCGGTCACATGATGTCATGTGATTGGAGCATGTGACCGGAGCTTGCCGCAATGCCATTTTACTGTATTGCACTGTACTGGAGTGTGACGGATCCGACAAAGCGGTGAAATGCCGGATGTGTGAAACCGGCCTTAGCGTGCATGTAACGACATGAATACAAATCGCATACTTGTATCGGAGAATCCTGAAAGCGCGCAGCGTGCTTACCATGAGGATTCACAAGTCTGCAGTAAGTGTATTTGACAGAACTGTGAATCCTCAGAGGGCACAGTGTTAGGATTCTCCGGTACTATTAGGCAGTCAATTTATTGCTGCGGAGGCACAAGTGTTCTCCGAAGGGAGAATAGACGTAAAGACTGCAGAGGCCCGAACCCTGATCGTGGGCACAGACGCTACGTTCTCCTGCGGACAGCACTCATGGCCCCGCAAGAGAGGATACACTGCGTCCTTGACGCAGCATGTACAGATCGTGGGCACGTACCCTTACGGCTCAGGCAAGGTGTACAGGGATTTTAGGGCTCGTTCTACAGAGTGTATTTTCAGTCCATGTAATGCCCATGTGCCAAACAGACCAATGCAGGTCAGTGGAATACCATATTTTTCGGATTATAAGACGCACTTTTTCTCCCAAAAATTTGTGAGGAAAAGGAGGGGTGCGTCTTAAAAACCGAATGTAGCTTACCGAGGGCGGTGAAGAGGGTTCACAGAAGGCAGGGGCGATGCTGTACTGCAGGAGCTGCTTTGTGCTGGGGCTGTGGGCGCTGCTCAGCTGTGGGCTGTGAGGTACGTGCCATTCTGAAGATGTCAGCAGTGAGGGCTTCAAATAACGGCGCCCAGAGTCGGCGCGTGCACAGATGGAGCTCGGCTCAAGTTCTTATCTGCACACGCCCCGCATCCGGCCCATTCATGTCCCAACAGCAGACTTAAGGAAAATGGCACCTGGAGGTGGCGCATGTGCAGATGAGATCTCAGCTTGTCATTGAGCCAGTAACTCAATCTGTACACGCGCCGATTCCGATCGCTATTTCTTTGAAGCCCTCACCACCGACATCTTCAGAATGGCCCGTGCCTCACCGCCCGCAGCGAGCACCAACATAGAGCAGCGCCCATGGCCCCAGCACAGAGCAGCGCCCACTGCCGCAGGACAGTGCCGCCGCCCACAGTGAGTATCTGGGCCCGCCTCTAAACCGCCCATAGCATCGCCGTACTCCAGCACCGCTCCTGCCTCCCGTCCGCTCCACCACCACTGCCAACCCCCTCCGGTAAGACACCACCGGATTATAAAAATGGACCCCATATTTTTTTTTTACCTTTTTATTCCTCTAAATTTGGGGTGCATTTTATAAACCGGTGCGTCTTATAAAACGAAAAATACGGTAGTTCAGATGAACGTTTTTAGGCCTGGACCCATGGTTTGTGTGTAAAATATCACACCATACATCAATCCTATCCATTTCTTGGATCGGGCTCACCAATTTAAATCAACATGTGCATTAAAAAATGGGTGCCATACAGACACTGTAAATACGGCTTCTGTTTTTAACAGATCCATTGCAATTAATATAAGGATCTTGAAAAGCATGAGAAATGATTAGAAAATGTTTGATCCAGCACCAGCGTAATTAAAGTCTCAATTTATTTGTGATCATTAAAATGATTCCGTATAAAAATAATTCAATGGAAGTCCATAGGATGAGTTCAGAGCTGGCCACTGATGCATTTCGGACAAGCTAGTCCGAAACGCGTCAGTTGGCTGCTCTGCACCAAATTCTGCTTGTTTTGCTGCTGAAATGTTTGGTGAAGGTGAGTTAGTCGGTGCTAGAGTACCATATAAAATCAATGGAGAGGTTTAGCGCTGTTTGATGTGGACAGCTGCCATATTTTTTTTCTAATCCTGGACAGTCGCTTTAGGGCTACACAGCGACCTGAGATCCTAAACGTCGAGGTGCTAGGTGGTAACTTACGACTTGGTGAGAATTTCCTTTCCAATTTAATCAGTTTTACTTCGCTCGTACAGAGAGAAAATCATGAATTGCGGAAATCGCTTTGTTCAGACGTTGAGCAAGCTCAGCTATCCTAAAGCCTCTAAGTTGGACGGAGAAGACTTTGACTGGCTCTTTGAAACCACAGATGCTAAATCTTTCCTAGACTGGTTCTGTGCCAGCGTCACCGAGCAAAATGTGGTATCGGAGGAGAAACTGCAGGCCTTTAATGAATTAAAGGAGTCTGGAAAAGCTCTGCTGGACGAAAAGGCTTTAGAGGAGGTGATGAAGACGTGCAAACCGTCCAGCTCTAAGGTCTCTGTGTTGGAGGAGGTGGCGGTGGAGAAGCTGGAGGAAGAGCTTAGCACCCTGCAGAAATTACGAGGGCTGCACCTAAAGAGGCGTAATAAGCTTCAGATGATGGCGTCCGCCAATATTCACTCGAGTCTAAAGTTGAAAGATGTAGAAGACGAGGGAGCCAAAGCCTTGAACGAAATCTTGAGTGACCTCCAAGTGACCAGTAACAAGATGAACCGTGAGCTCCAGATGCTTGTGGACGGCATCCAGAGGCTCGTTTCTTTTTACTTCCCCAATGAGACGGATCCAACGTCCTCATCACCACCACCCATCTTCTTATTCCAGGTCCTCCTAGATAAATACTTATCATGTGAAAAACAGAGCACAACCGCACTGGCGCAGTTCGTGAAAGAACATTTCTTCGAGGGATTGTCTAAGTGTATAGGGGGGACGGATGAAGACTTTGAGCTCATCCAACTGGACGGAGATAGCCGTGGTGATCCTGCCCTCGAGGAAAAGTGCAAGGAGATGATGAGACTCCAGCTGGCTTACTTCAGCGCCAGACAGAAGCTTGTAGAGATGAAGGCCAAGCAGTCAAGTTTAAAGGCTGGACTACAATGGGTAGAGGCCAATGCCAGTGTCGCTCAGAGCAAGGTAAGAACGGGACTGGTCCTGTAAATGCACTAACACTTCAATCAGACCCATACATGTTCTTAAATGTGAGACTTAGCCATCTGTTAAGGGGGGCATAATTTAGGGTGATGCAATTCAAGTTTTGCATCCACGTCTTAAACCCATCTGCATTCCAAATCATGAGTCATTTGTTAGTTACATGCATGCTGTTCGTCCACACAGATCAAGGGAATCTACCATTACATTGATGCTGCTCAAACCAAAGGCAGCTTGAATTATACCCTGGCTGTGCGATTTCCGGCAGGCTATTTTACTCTGAAATGCCACAGCAACATACTTAGAAAAGCTGGCCACGGACTATGCGTCTCAGATGACTTGTCTGGTGTATTCTGGCTTCTCCCTGCACCACTCCAATTGGGGAGAAGTCACCAGAGACCCAGCTCTGATTAGTCATCCAAGATATATTGTCTCCAGCCGACACATGGTCCCCAGCCGACACATGATCCCCAGCCAATACATGGTCCCCAGCCAACACATGGTCCCCAGCCGGCACTTGGTCCCCAGCCGACACATGGTCCCCAGCCGACACATGGTCCCCAGCCGACACATGGTCCCCAGCCGACACATGGTCCCCAGCCGGTACATGGTCCCCAGCCGACACATGGTCCCCAGCAAGCACATGGTCCCCAGCCGGCGTAAGGTCCTCGGCCGACACATGATGATTAGCAGACAGCACATGGTTTCCAGCCGACACTTGGTCCCCAGTCAGCACAAGGACCCCAACCAACACTTGTCCCCCAGCCGACACTTGTCCCCCAGCCAACACTTGGTCCCCAGCCAGCACATGGTCTCCAGCCGACACTTGGTCCCCAGCCGGCACATGATTATCAGCCGACACATGATCTTCAGCCGACGCTTGGTGCACAGCCAGCACATGGTTTTCAGACAACACTTGGTCCCCAGCCGGCACATTGTTCCCAGCCAACACTTGGTCTCCATCCAGCACATAGTCCCTAGCCTACACATGATCCCCAGAAGGCCCATGGTTCCCAGCCGACTTTAGGAAGTACAGTGGGTTTGGAAAGTATTCAGACCTCATTAAATACATTTCCTTTTTTTCTGTCAAGATGGGGTGCATTAATGAGAAAAAAATGAACTTTTTTGAATTTACCAAATGGCTGCAATGAAACAAAGAGTGAAAAATGTAAAGGGGTCTGAATACTTTCTGTACCCACTGTATACGCTGACTTTTTTTTAGGCCAAACAAGTCCTGTAAAAAGTAGCCTAAAACATGCAAATTGTCTCTCTTTCATGACAGACATCGATCCACCAGACATGTCATTTATAAGTTATGGTTTTCTTGTATTCTTGCTAAAACCTGATTTCTTTACATTACAAAGGTCTCTCTTAAAGATAAGCTAGCCATGAGAATCTCAAGCTTGAAGGATGAGACATCAAAGATTGAAAGCCACCTAGAATCCATAAAAAAGAAGCCTCTTCCAGCCCTGGTCCAGGAGAGGGCCCAGATGCTGAATATGCCCCTTGTTAAAGGCGACTATGATACGCAGATGGCCTGTCTCCGCTTGTGCACGTCCAGGCAGGAGGTGGTGTGTGACCATCTGATGAAGCAGAGGGCCTCCTTCGAGCTCCTACACCTCGGCTATGAGCTGGAGTTAAGGAAACAGAAAACTGTGAACCGTCAACTGGAAACTATAATCCATGAGCTGAGACAAAGCGCCGAAAGAGTAGAAGAAAGATTAATGATGATGTCTGACAGTGATTTGTTGGGGTCAAACAAGCCTAAAATCAACATCGACTCTAGAGATTCAGCCGCCCATGGGTAAGATGGTCAACTATCCCGACGTTGCATGCTGTTTATAGTATATAATGGCTTTACACAATATGGCCTACGCTTATGCCTTTAGCTTCATGGCTAGGGTCACCCCCACCCATGTGTAGTCAATCGTTCTGAAAATGCTAATCACGCCTTGATCAGAGTGTGGTCCAATTTTTTTGAGTGTGGAGAAGATGGAAAGAAAATGTCTCCATATTCTGCATTCTTTCAGTCCATGTCTGATGTCAACCGAGTGTAGTCTGATTTTCTCCACGGACCCATTGACTTGCTAGGTCGAGTGCGATCCAATTTACAAATGCAACTCGCGCGTGCTGTTATTTTTTTCCTCTGACAAATCGGACTTGTGTACGGTCTCATAGAATAACATCGGTCTGAATGCAATTCAATATATTGTCAGATCGCACTCGGACCCAAAAGCCGGTCGTCTGCATGAGCCCGAAATGTCCAGGCGGTTCCTGTTTTACATTCCAATGACATTTTAGAACGTCGTTAGTCCAGGGCTGTGGAGTCGGTAAGCCAAACCTTCGACTCCGACTCCGACTCCTCAAATTCTCTTGCACCGACTCCGACTCCGGCTCCGACTCCGACTCCGACTCCTACATATATTGCTTATAGTTAGGTGAAAAATTTATTGTAGTACATGAATATGTGTATGTGAACATCAGACATTTAATAATTTTTATGATACAATAATCAAGATATTTGGATAGAACATAAAATATATTTATTGGAATACAACTTTAGAACACAAAAAACTGTAATAAATTGTAAATATGTAATACACTATGTAATATACAGTAGATTACATATATATCTTGTGTGTGTGTATATACACTGTATATATATATATATATTATATATATTACATATTTACAATGTATTAGTTTTTTTGTGTTCTAAAGTTGTATTCCAATAAATATTTTATGTTCTATCCAAATATCTTGATTATTGTATCATAAAAACAATTAAATGTCTGATGTTCACATTGTACTACAATAAATTTTTCACTTAAATATAAGCATTATACTAAATGTTGTTATTTAGTAAAATATTCAGCACATTCTGCATTGCACTCCTGTCCCCAATTTATTATATATTTTAGGAGTCGGAGTCGGTGCATTTTATACCGACTCCGACTCCGACTCCGACTCCACCAAAATGAGCTCCGACTCCGACTCCGACTCCACGACTCCGACTCCGACTCCACAGCCCTGGTCGTTACAGAATTTGCAGGAGCAGAGGACAGCTGTCAGAAACCATCTCTGCCTTCCTGTTCTCTGTGTATATAGCATATAGCACTGAACGTGCGCCATGTATACAGAGTATTGAACACATCACCAACAGTGACTGTGAAAGTCCGGATCCGCACGGGTTCAAAAGTACCCGGGCCCAGAGTTCTCAGGGAACTCCGGGTAATGATCCGCCCCGGGCCCTGAGTTCTCAGGGAGCTCCAGGTAACGATCTGCCCCGGCCACTGAGTTCTCAGGGAACTCTGGGTAACGATCCGCCCTGGACTCGTATTTCTTAGGGAACTCCGGGTAACGATCCACCCCGGGCACTGATTTCTCAGGGAACTCCAGGTAACGATCTGCCCTGGGCCCGGAGTTCTTGGGGAACTCCAAGTAACGGTCCGGATTCAGCAACTCGGGTAATTAAAAAAAATAAAGAGAAAAAGGGGAAAGCAGGCGCGTTTTGCTTACCGAGTATCAGTAGGGCTGCTGATACTACTTCCGGGGCCGCTCATTAACCTCATACATATGCACTGCTTCCTACGCCCACCATCAGTTCTGGCATCTCTGATTGGTTGCAGTCAGACAGCGCCCCCAGCCTGTGTGACAGCGTCTGACTGCTTTCATTCACTGCGCCTATATCATGCTGTAAAAATAAATAAGTCAATTAAAAAATTGGTGTAGGGTCCCCCAATATTATGATACCCAGCACAGATAAAGCATATGGCTACAGGCTGTAACCCCCAGCCCTGCGCTTATCTTGGCTGTTCAAAATAAAAGGAACTGCATGCAGTAATTATTTAAATAAACTATTTGGTCCACCCTCCAATTTTGATACCCAGCCAAGATAAAGCCTGACAGCTGGCGTCTGGTATTCTCAGGCTGGGGAGATCCATGGTTATTGGGTCACCCCAGCCTAAAAATAGCAGAAAATGTATTATATTTTCAAGCGCTGATTCGGCCACATCAATAAAAATAAAATAAAAAAGCTATGGCTGCTAAAGAGCAGAGAGGCAAAAATGAACAAAATTGGTCAGTAATTTAGGCTTTTTTTGTTGGACTGGTCGAGAGGAGGTAAAGCAGTCAGTGCAGGAGGTCTGGTATTACCGCCATGAGTCTACACTAAAATGACTCTTTACTACGGGTGCATTGTAGATGACACACAGTGCCAGTCTCTGCCCGTATTATATAAAAGAGTTAATTCTAGGGATATTATTAAAGTTTTATTCTCACCTCAGTCTTTCATGGCTGTATCCGGAATTGTAACGAAATCCATCAGCAGGTTTTTGCTATGTAATCTGAGAGCAGCATGATGTAGTAGCTGAGACCCTGATTCCAGTCATGTCTCACTTACTGGTCAGCTGCTATTATTTTGATAGAAATCACTGTATTCTCTGCTGCGTATCTAGTAGTGCACTGAATGCTGAGCCCTACAGCACCCCGTCCACACCACTGATTGGCAGCTTTGTGTGTAAACTGTGCATTGACAGAATGCTGCTAATCAGTGGTGGGGGGGGGTTTGACCAGGAGGCACAAGATACCTAGTCCTGTAGTGATAATCTCCTGCTGATCAAACACTGTTTTTACTGGAACAGCAACACACAGCCCAGTAAGTGACACATCGTTGGAAGCAGAGTCTCAGCTCCTAAATCGTGGTGCTCTCAGATTACATAGGATTAACTTGCTGACACATTCCTTTTAAGACATAGTAAGATCTGTCAACCATCTATTTTCTATGGATACCCCCTGTCTCTATCCTGACAGATGATGTCTGGGGAGGGAATACTTGGGCCAATAAAATATCCTCAGCCCGATCCTTTTGATTTCAGGTCTGGCACCGACATTTTTTCTCTTCCCATTGGAAAAAACATGAACACTGCTGAGTCTCACGCCTATGTATGGGGGAGTAAGGACAGATAGCTGTTTGCAGCACCTGCATCCCCGTAGGGACACCGACTTACTCACTGCTGCCACCAGGTTATGTCCTTCCCTGCAGTCGCCCATGTGCTCGTCTGCCTCTCTTTCCACCCAGGGCCTGTGCATGAGGCACAGGCTCCCTGGGAATGCGACTTACGAACGCGTGTGTGCACCTGCCCTCCTCTTAAAGGACCGGCATGCTATACCTATGCACTGTGTATTTAAAGCACCCTCCCATTAAGGGAGGTGCCTGGGCAACAACTTTAGTTAGTCTTCAGTCTGCTAGCTAGTTGTCAGATCACGTTATCCTTGTGTCAGTCAGGTGACACATATCTATCTGTCCCTGCTGTGCCTACCATATATGTCTGTACCCACCTGTCTGTCTGCCTCAGTCATCCTGACTGTACCTGCTGATACCTGTGCCCATGCCAGAGTCCATCACCTGTCCTGGGAGTGATGCCTGGCATCCGTCTAATGGTAGACGCTTAGTTAAGCCCCTCCTACTAAAGGGTAAGCCCGGGTTCTCCCTGTGGTCTAGTGGGTCCACTACTCCTGCTCAATGCTTCTACACCACCCACTGTAGTGTTGGTGCCAATCGATTCCCAGGACCCTATCATTCGGCCTCGTCAGTAATTTGTGACTACTGGATAGGATTGGGAAGCCCCTTACTACCTCCCTGCTCATCATTTGATTTGCCAGCCTGGCGCAACATGATTGGTGCAAAGTGATACACTTGACGTCATTAAACTAGGCCAGCTAATCAGAAGCAGAGCCACAGATGCCATTGGGTCCAGCAGCCACAAATTACTGACCTGACTGATGAAAAGAGTCCTGCAAATCCATTCTCACCAACTCTATTGTCTGCAGTACGAATGTTCGGAGGAGAGTTATCCTAGCTTTTCTCCATCCATCATGTTGATCTGTGGAAGCATCTAAGAGCAGCGCTAAATCTGTGACTCCAATTCATTCCTTGGCCGATTCGGTAGCTCTGCCTTCGGGGGTCAGGGCTGGACGATGTTAATGACTGAGGTGGGAAGAACCCTTGGACAACCAGTTGGATGACTGCACTCTTCTAGGCCAGTAACCACACATATATATTGTACAATATTATTTTGCAGGTTATTTGAGGTTCTGGCTGGAGATGACACTCAGAGACTCTTCAGAACGTACAGCGGTCTAGAAACGGTGGCGGAGAAGTTATCCCGGGACGTCCAGTCTGTGAAGGACCAGCTGGCCGCCTCTGAGCAAGAACAATCCCTTTTTGTGTCAAAAATGGAATCCAATCTGAAGACGTTACAAGATTATATGTATCCGCATGGAAGTGAACTTATGTTAAATACCCCGGTGAGTATGTCTTAGGTTGTGTCTGTGCCGTAGTTGGCACGGGATAGTCACACGGTCAAAGCAGATAACCCAGCAGATCTGCAGTACCCGGCAGCGATCACTACACAGCGGATCGCAGAAGTGTCAGGCTCCAACCGATCTGATGCTGATCACTTGTTCTCTGGATCGGTCATCAGCATAAGGCTGTGTGCCCACGTTGCTTTTTTGTGTGCTTCTTTTCCATGTTTTGGCAGGAATAAAATCAACTGAAAAAGCACACATTTTATTGCGTTTTGCGTGTTTTTTCACTTGCTTTTTTCCTGCTTTTGTGCTTTTTGAAGTCATGACGATCAGGGGTGTTCAGGTGCTGTACACCCACGATCGCTGCCGCGTCTCCGGCTGATGTTACAGCCGGGACCCAGCTCTTGCTGTCGAGAGCAGTGCCTGCGTCGCTTCCGGCAGTTTAACCCCCTGAATGCTGAGATCAGAAGGCAGAGAGAGAGATCGCTTCTCCCTGATGATCGGGTTCCTGTCATGCGATCACAGGGACCCAATCGCTGCCACAGTAACCCTGGGTCATCACCATGATGACCCCGGGTTCCTGAGCTATAGAGAGCCTCATACACCATGTTGTATGCACGGTGTGTGAGGCAAAGTGCTGCAATATAATCCACTGTAGTGATAAAGCATTGCAGGGGATTATAGAAATGCAGGAAATAAACGCAGAAACAATTGACACGCTGCTTAATATTTCAACAACAAAATCTGCAAGAAAAAAAGAAGCAGCGTGTGCACAGCAAGTCACGATTCTCATAGACTTTGCTGGGATACTTTTTCCTTGCTTTTATTGATTGAAAAAACGCGACGTGTGCACATAGCCTTAACGTAGCCAAACAACTCTTTAAGTTTATGTTCCAAGGACATAAGCCAGTGTGAATACGGCCTTGGATCAGTTTAAAGGGAATCTGTCAGCAGGTTTTTGCTACCTCATCTGAGAGCAGCCTGATGTAGACAAAGAGATCCTGCATCTAATGATATATCACTTAGATTATTGGGTGCAGCCTTTCTGATAATTAGAGGTTTGTGATTTAGCTATGTAGCAGAGTTGACAGAGCTGTCCCCGCCCACACCAGGCTCTCTGTAGAGATTGTACATTGACAGTGAGATGCCAATCACAACAGGGACGTGCCTGACTGCTGTGTGCGTGACACTGTAGTCTGAGTAGTGATAAGCAGCAGGACGTAATCACACATAACAAATAAACAACAAATTAGACGTTGACAATACAGGCATCCATGAATTCTCTGTGTTAACCCTTGCAGCATGCTGTCTTCAGATTACATAGCAAAAATCTGCTGAGATATTCCCTTTAAATTATATATAGTTCTGGCAAAGCTGAGTGACAGCCAGCCGGCCATCATTCCGTATCTCACAAGGGTTGTCATCCAGCTTTTCGAGAGTCCCAAGCTTATGTAGAGGACATTTTTCTCCACGGGCAGAGGCAGATTTGCTGAGTATACAAGATTAGACTGATTGAAAAGGAGAAACAACAGAGTTTTAAAGGTGCAAAAGTTAAAATACAGTTTTATTATGGCATATATTTTTTAAAAAAAAAAAGATTACATATTAAAGTGCAATTTGAACATGATACGACAATTTGTTCATATACAGATTAATTATGCAGAAGTATAGAAGTACAGTGGGTGGGCAAAGAATAGTGGCTGGATATACATCCTGTCCTGGCACAACCCGTATCAGAAAGGTCCCCAGGTTTAAGAGCACACTGGCATTGAATACCGGGAGGGGGTTGGAGGCAGCAGGATTATTACCTAAGGCGCCAGTACTCACAGCTTGCCGGTGGAAAAGGAGCTTCGCGTGGAGGACCCGACGTACGTTTCGCAAAGAATTATGGTCGCTTATTCATGGGTAAGCGACCATAATCCTTTGCACGAAGCTTAAACCGGGGACCTTTCTGATACGGGTTGTGCTTTGTCACCTTTAAAACTCCGTTGTTTCTCCTTTTCCTTATATCTATTGGAGTAGATATGGGTCCAACACCTTTATATATCATTGTGGTTGGCCCTTCACTTTAATGCAAAAATGTGCCGCGGGTTTCTTTGTTTAGCAAGATTAAACTGATGTGTAATCACTTTATAATACATGATTTTTTTTTTCTTCGACTTTGTGTTTTTCAGGAGCTGTCCTCCAATTTTCAGCAATTAATCTCACATCTAGAGCAATGTAATCAGATTTTAATGGAGGTTCTGGAGGATCTGCGGGTGAAGCGGAAGATTTTACAGTCCAGCAGGTTTGACAAATTGGAAAAAGAACTTTACGCTTACTTCTTCCAGAACGAGGAGCTTCTGAAGAGCCTCGTGCAAGAGCTGGAGTCTCAGGCTGAGCGTCACACCTAGCAGCCATCCGTCTGTTATTGTGGATTTTATCATCCGCCGTGCAAAAATGGAAATGTGCTTTTTTTTTTTTTTTAACTGACAATGGAAATTTTAGGCAAGAACGCCAGGAATCCGATATTAAAAGGGATAGTAAGTTATCGTATTGATTGCTGGGGGTCTGACCATTTCTTGAGAAAATACTCAACCTCCGCTCAATTAATTGTCTATGGGATCTGGCAGTAAATGGAGCAGAGGCCGATCTCGAGCACCTCCGCTACAGTTAAGAAGGGGTTTTACAGCTTCTTCAGAGCATCATTCTTGGGGGGGTCCCAGCGACCAGCAAGTTATGGATAGGAAATAACTTACTGTCTTGGGAAGAACCCTTTAAAGGGAACCTGTCACCAGATTTGACCCCTATAAGCTGCGGTCACCACGAGTGACCCCTTATATAGAGCATTCCAGAATACTGTATATAAGAGCCCAGGCTGCTCTGTACAACATAAAAAACACCTTCAATTATACCTACGAGGTGGTCCGGTCCGATGGGCATCGCTGGGCTCGGTTTGGTGCTTCCTCTCTTCTTGCGATCGCTGCCCTTCTTCATAGCCCCGTGTGGATGATGCGACCCAAGTCATCCACACAGAGAGGCCTCCATTGTGCTCCTGAGCACACACACTTCTTTCTGAGCAAAGTACTGTAATGCGCATGCGCAGGGAAAGGTCAAAGGCCGCCTGCGCATGCGCACTACAATACTGTGCATATCAAAGTGTGCCTGTGCAGGAGAGCGATGGAGGACACTATGTGGATGATGTAGGACACGTCATCCACATGGAGCCGGGAAGGAGGACGGTGACTGCACAGGATAGAGGAGACGCCGGACCGAGAGCAGCGATGCCATTAGACCCGACAGCCCCCCAGTGGAGTATAATAAAAGCTCTTTTTTATGTTATACACAGCGGCCTGGGCTCTTATATACAGTATTCTAGAATGTTGTATATAAGGTCTCAGTGGTGGTGACCGCAGCTTATAAGGGAAAAACCTGGTGACAGGCTCCCTTTAATGGCCTCCCATATTTTTTATCCCGTGAATGACTCTCGTGTGGGAACCCTATATACATACAGTATATGGCTTATTTTGTGGTACCCCAGCTTACAGGTCCCAGCCAATCTCAGCAGATGTATTTCCCAGTCATTATTTTACCTGATCCATGATGTCAATGTAAGCGACGTATAGTAGCCGCATAACATTCTCGTCTGGATGGAGTTTTTAACTTGTAAAATTCAATGTAATTGTTTTACGGTCTTCTGCAGACTGTCAGATTTTCCATAAAGGATTTTTTATAGGTAATAAGGTTTCCTTTTTCTTTGGGATGTCCACATTAATAGAAGAAGAAATACCAAACACCAAAGTGGACAGTGCTTTTATTGAGGTTTATATATGAGCGTTGATACAAGACAGCAAACACCAGCAATCAATACCTTAATTTGGCCAGTCTGTTCCTCTGTCACTGCGAAATCAGCCTATTAGTTGATATATATTTTACTATGGTACTGTCACGGTTGACTGCCAGTCCTGTGGTGTCCAGCTGTAGAAGGTCGCTGCACAAACTACTCCCTGACCTTCTATTCTTCCTTCTGTGGTGTAAATAGAAACCTATGTATCTTTTCTGTTTGGGGTTAATTCCTTTCCTTTTAGGACCCTGCGGATATCCTCATCTCTCAACTGTTAATCCTCATCAGTTCCCCTTGTGTCCTTAAATACCCACATTTCCCCTTGGTATTTGCTGGTGATATAGTTAAAATTCTATACGGTCTTGAGTCCAAGCAGTTGGTTTGTAATCATCTGGAGAAACGTATGTTGCTGTAGCACTTCCTTATTCATCTTCGTACTTAGTGGAGTTGACTAAGTGCTCATCCCATCCATTTCTTACCTAGGGCCCAGTTCAGGGCCAGGTATCCTGCTCGGTGCATAGGTGTAGAACCTATCTAGTGACAGTGGAGCCAGGGGCCAGCGGGAGGTTTGATCATGAGTCACCATCTCCCCCTTCCCTAGACACAGTGTTTCCCTCTGCCCTTCTCTCCCTTTTCGCCATTGGCTTAAAAAACAAAATAAAATAAAATCTTTATTTTTATATAGCGCTAACATATTCTGCAGCACTTTACATACATCAGGATCACTGTCTTCATTATAGGTGGTTTCATTGCGTAGCGCATGGCTACTTTACTATACCTAGACACCACTTCTATGCCTATAGCTGCTGCCATTCTCAAGTTAATGGCAGTGGACAGGATATGGGTGGACACAATATAGATATGCCTTACTATTGTCATTTTATGTCATATTCAGTTATTTACCTGTTCACATTTCAGTTTTGGGAGTGCCGTCAGTCTTTTTGTCTAGATTAATGGGGGTCATGCCCTCTGACCGTGCACCCCTCCTCCATTAGCCACAGGTGATTTTAGTCTTTATAGCAGGTTCCTACTTGCCCATAGACAGATTCCTACTTACCCAGTATACGAGATATGCCATGCCGTGGCGACAGGGCAGATTATAAAAATGACCGTTTTTGTATGCTAAATATCTATTTTTTTTCTTAATTTCCCTATCTATATTCTTACATTCATGGTTTTCATGCTTTAGCATTTCAGAGTGCAACTGTATCCTTTTTTGTCATTTTATGTCATATTCAGTTATGCACCTGTTCACATTGCAGTTTTGGGAGTGCCGTCAGTCTTTTTGTCTAGATTATTAAGGGTATGTGCCCCAATGCAGATTTGGTGCAGAAATTTTCTGCACCTTCCAGCAGAAAAACGTGCGTTTTTTTTTCCCCATATGTTTTTATAATCAAGTCAATGTCTGGAAGGGCTAAAAAAAACAGGAAAAAAATGCCCCAACAATTGACACGCTGCAGATTTTTTTTTTCTGCACCAAACCTGTGTGGCGCCCCTGAGGCTCCAGTCGCCACGGAGGTACTACATCTCAGCCAGAGGTGTGGTATCCCATTCCCGGGTAAGGAGGAGAAGACAGGTCGTTGCACACACAGACACACACTCTTAATTTAGCGACACTCCATTAGGCCTTGGTTATGGCAGGTTCCACCTTAGGGAAAGCAGAGTCCCGAAGCCAGTCTTGATATGGAGTTTAGTTAGTGGGAGCAAACTGTAGAACGTTAGACAGGAAGTGGATGCGGAGGAGAAAGGTACTGGGGTCTGAAGCTGGAGCAGCTCGTCCCAGCATCAGGAAAGAAGGAGTCTTGGAGCTACGGGAAGGGCACCATCCACGCGTGGGCTCGCATCCACAGCCAGTATACCGGTGTGCAGGGACTTGGCCGCAACGGGGAACCGGTCCCTAGACTAGTGGAGAACAATCAGGCCCAGCTAGTAAACCAGAGGCTGTGGTTACTTCAAGTACCAAAGCCACCACTGCACATAATCCGCTGAAAAAGTGACCACATAGGACCAAGGGACAAGGCAGGATAGCCACCCATGAAAAGGATCCGTGGACACCAACTCAGGGCACTGTGTGTGAGGCGCGGGGCAGGCGGGAGAGGCCTGCGCAGGAAGACGACCAAGGAAGGAACATAGAAGGGTGCACTGGGTTGTGCCTCTGAACCATCTGGGGATCGGCTGGGGCCCATCACAGCAGGACTCAGCCCTCCGAGGGCAGCCTCTGACTAGTCGTATTAACCTGGAACTGACAAACAGTGAGTAAAGAACTTGTGACTAGATTCCTATGTTGACCCGTTATTGTCCACGCCTCTGGCCCGGCACCCCGCCATTACATCTCAACTCCATCAACAGTCCTGGGGCCCAGCTCTACCCGTGAAGAGCTATACCAACTCAGCTGCATCACCACCGACCCCAGGGGAACTGGATAGCAGCGGCGGCGGCACACATCTTGCCGCATACCACGGGTGGCGTCACGAATCATTTCCCCTGTAAATATCCCCCACTCATTTAAACAGACACCGCCGGGATCACGGAGTCGGGCCCTGCCGCCGTGGCATCCTCCCAACAGAACCGTCCCTGTTCCAAGCGCCCCACGGCCCTGGTGGGCGTGTCACCTGCAATGAAAAAAAAGCAATGTGTGCACAGCACTTCCAAAGTCTCATAGACTTCGCTGGCTTCAGGATAGGCATGCAGATTCCTCAAAAAAGCACCATGTGCACATAGCCTAACTGTCATTTCTAGAGAACTTTCAGTAGAATGTCTGTAGCTCCTCCCCCTCCATAGAATGTTAAAGGCACCAACTGTCATCTATCTCAGTAATGTTAGAAATCCATCATCACTGATTATTCCCTTGAATTGAGAATAAATGATCAGTCCGGGAGGAAAAAGAAGCAGATTTGTCTTTCTTATTTTCATGTATTTTATTGATTTACTAGCTGTACTACCTGGCTTCACCCGGGTTATTAACTGCTGTTAACAAAATAGAATGTATTAACAAAAATGTATTCTGCACACAAAAACCACAAATAGATATAAATGTAATTATAATGTCTGTCTCCCCCTCTGTATATATCTCTGTCTCTCTATCTCTTTGTCTGTCTGTCTCTTTCCCTGTCTCTCTGACTGTCTCTGACTCTCTCTTTCTCCATCTGTCTCAATCTCTTTCCCTATCTGTCTATCTATCTCTGTCACTTTCCCTGCTTGTCTCTTTCCCTGTCTCTTTCCCTCTTTCTCTTTCCCTATGTCTGTCTCTTTGTCTCTTTACCTCTCTTTCCCTGTCTCTCTGTCTCTTTGTCTGTCTCTTTACCTGTCTGTGTCTGTCTCTTAACCCGTCTCTCTCTTTCCCTGTCTGTCTCTTTCCCTGTCAGTCTGTCTCTTTGTCTGTGTCTGTCTCTTTGTGTCTGTCTCTTACCCTGTCTATGTCTGTTTCTTACCCTGTCTGTGTCTGCCTCTTTCCCTGGCTGTCTCTTTCCCTGGCTGCATTGTGACACGCCAACATTCCATATAAGGGCGTGGCTGCGCATTCTTCTGAAGTTCTGGCTCCACTGTGGCTCCCAGCTCCATTCGCTTTAATGGAGGCAGGTTTTTTGGCGAATAACTGTAAAGAGCGGGGTTAAAATTTCCCCTCAAAACATAGCCTATGACGCTCTCGGGGTCCAGAAGTGTGAGTGTGCAAAATTTTGTGGCTGTAGCTGCGATGGTGCGGATGCCAATCCCGGACATACACACATTCAGCTTTATATATTAGATGGAAAAAAAATAATTAAAATGACGGTTACTCATTAGTTCCACTAAAAGCATCGTATTACAGCCAAAAGTCCTTCCAAGATCAAGCATGGAGACTCCAGAGACATGAATATAAAACAAAGCCGGACAATGGCTGATAACAGAGGAGTATTGTGACCTCTCCTGCTACAGTGCAAACAGAGCAGAACATAAGGTCCTCTCCCAGCGGCCGCCCGTCCGGCCCGGCTATTTTCTGGATCACACAGGACTTTGCAGAGCCGGAGCTCTTCTGAAAGGCTCCAGACATGATGTGAAAACATTGCCCGTGGCCGGGGACTGCTGAGCTCTTCATCTGCTAAATATGACTTGACGTCTGACGGGCTGCTAAATAAGAAAACATATAACAATACACTTTATATGTGCAACAGGAAAACAATTACTTGGAGTTCAAATACCTACAAACAGGTTTTCTAAAGTAAGTGCCCCCCCCCCCACATTCCTCACATTATACATCCAGAAACGTTAATATTGGTCCTTTTGCAGCTAAACATTTTCCACTTTGTACAATATTTTGGAGACGTCGGTGGGAATTTTTTTCCCTTCGTCCAGAAGAGCATTTGTGGGGTCAAACACTGATGTTGGGGAGATGCTGGGATCACAATCTACCCACCAGTTCATCCCAAAGGTGTTGGATGGGGTTGAGGTCCAGGCTCTGTGCGGCCGATCATCTTCATCCACCAAATTCCCCCAACGATGGCTTTATCAATCTTGTGCATTGGGCACAGTCAAGGGGGGTTCTGGATGTCAGACCAATAACATTGACTACCTACACAAAGGTCCTCAATACGTTAGTCTCTGACAATACTTTTGAGATACCCCTGGAAATAAAAGGCACTGAAAAACATCCCATAGCAGTATCCCTCCTCCACCAAACAGTTGGCACAATGCAGTCAGGGGATAACATTGTTCTGACATTGACCAAACTCAGACTCGCCCATCAGACCCCAGATGGAGAAGTGTGATCCATCACTGCACAGAACACGTTTCCTCCAGAGTCCAGCGCTTGCGCTTCAACAAGCAACAAGCAAGCGCAAAACGGCCATCGTCCTCTGAGCGGCTGAACCCGGTCTTTTCCCCGCGGTTTTTATGCACGTTTAAATAAATTGGATTTTGTGCATGGGCTGTGGACAGTGTCGCTTCTTCCTTCCACCAGCTTTGTATCTTGGTGATATCCTCACTGTGGAGCATGCACCCGGAGCCAGCATTTACCTCCAAGGTCTCGAGCAGACTTTCTCCCTTTCCAGCCGTATTACAAAGTAACCCTGTACTAGTGCAAAACTGTTTTCGGTTCATGCTGTGATACACTACGGGTGAGGGGCCGGAGGTTATACACCTGGGGTGAGGGGCCGGAGGTTATACACTGGTGGGCGAGGGGCTGGATGTTATACACCTGGGGTGAGGGGCCGGAGGTTATACACTGGGGGGCGAGGGGCCGGAGGTTATACACCTGGGGTGAGGGGCCGGAGGTTATACACCTGGGGTGAGGGGCTGGAGGTTATACACTGGGGGGCGAGGGGCCGGATGTTATACACCTGGGGTGAGGGGCCGGAGGTTATACACTGGGGGGTGAGGGGCCGTAGGTTATACACCTGGGGTGAGGGGCCGGAGGTTATACACCTGGGGTGAGGGGCCGGAGGTTATACACTGGGGGGCGAGGGGCTGGATGTTATACACCTGGGGTGAGGGGCCGGAGGTTATACACTGGGGGCCGAGGGGCTGGATGTTATACACATAGGGTGAGGGGTCGGATGTTATACACATGGGGTGAGGGGCCGGAGGTTAAACATTGGGAGGGGCCGTATGCTATACATCGGGGGTGAGGGATCGGTTGTGATATACTGGGGGTGAGGGGTCGGATGTTATACACATGGGGTGAGGGGTCGGATGTTATACACATGGGGTGAGGGGCCGGATGTTATACACATGGGGTGAGGGGCCGGATGTTATACACATGGGGTGAGGGGCCGGATGTTATACACATGGGATGAGGGGCCGGATGTTATACACATGGGATGAGGGGCCGGATGTTATACACATGGGGTGAGGGGCCGGAGGTTAAACATTGGGAGGGGAGGGGCCGGATTCTATACATGGGGGGTGAGGGATCGGTTGTGATATACTGGGGGTGAGGGGTCGGATGTTATACACATGGGGTGAGGGGCCGGAGGTTAAACATTGGGAGGGGCCGTATGCTATACATCGGGGGTGAGGGATCGGTTGTGATATACTGGGGGTGAGGGGTCGGATGTTATACACATGGGGTGAGGGGTCGGATGTTATACACATGGGGTGAGGGGCCGGATGTTATACACATGGGGTGAGGGGCCGGATGTTATACACATGGGGTGAGGGGCCGGATGTTATACACATGGGGTGAGGGGCCGGATGTTATACACATGGGATGAGGGGCCGGATGTTATACACATGGGGTGAGGGGCCGGAGGTTAAACATTGGGAGGGGAGGGGCCGGATTCTATACATGGGGGGTGAGGGATCGGTTGTGATATACTGGGGGTGAGGGGTCGGATATTATACACCGGGTGTGAGAGGTCGGATGTTGTATATGGGGGACCAGGGGCAGCATATTATACATGGGGGTGGGAGGCCAGAGGTTATAAATCAGGGGGTCGGATGTTATACACATGGGGTGAGGGGCCGGAGGTTAAACATTGGGAGGGGAGGGGCCGGTTGTTATATACTGGGGGTGAGGGGTCGGATGTTGTATATGGGGGACCAGGGGCAGCATATTATACATGGGGGTGGGAGGCCAGAGGTTATAAATCAGGGGGTCGGATATTACACATAGGGACCGGATCTTATAGATTGGGGGCATGGGGCTGGATGTTATACACATGGGGTAAGGGGCCAGAGGTTATACATTGGGAGGTGAGGGGCCAGATGTTATACACCGAGGGTGAGGGACCAGTTGGTATATATTGGGGGTGAGGGGTTGGATGTTATACACCATGGGTGAGGGACCGGATGATGTACACCAGGGGTGAGAAGTCGTACGTTATACATATACTGGTGGGAGGCCAGAGGTTATAAATCAGGTGTGAGGGATCATATGTTATACACTGAGGGCGAGGAGCCGGAGGTTATACACCGGGGGTGAGGGGTCGGATGTAACACACTGGGGGTGTAGGGCCGGTTGTTATACACAAGATGTCAGGGGTTGGAGGTTATACACCAGGGATGAGGGGCCGGGTGTTATACACTGGGTGCGAGGGGCTGGATATTAAGCAACAGGGGCCAAAAGTTATATACTGGAGGTGCAATAGGGCTAAAGGAAAACCGGAACTCAATGATTATGAGGTTTTCCCTATACTTTTCTCATATAGTGTATATTTGGCAGGTTATGATATATGTGACCACCCAGTGGTTGTGATGGGAGTTGCTGCCTGTAGATGATTTTCTTAGCATGTCCTTATATCATGAGAAATTAGGAATCCTTAGCAAAATTCAAGACCGTGTAAGCGAGGACACAACTGTTATTTGGTATCGTAATTGTACACACATAGAATAACATAAGAAGTATAAGCTATAGATTATATGCCCAAGAGGGCAGGATCCTCTGCGCTCCGCACCAGTCTTTACTGTAACCTACATCTGTAGGTTGTATATAACTCTTTCTCATGCACCTTGGAACCAATGGTGCTCTAAAAATAAATTAAATAATAATTCGCCCCCAAAAAGAAGGGGAATTTTTGTTTTTTACTTCCATTCTGCAGAATAACATTAAAAATTAGTAAATCTGTATTATATAACATGAGGTCTATGAAAACTACAGGGCGGTCTGCAAAAACCTTGTACAGCTACAGTACATAAGAGGAGAAATCAAGAAGTTATGATGATTGGAACGTGTTGAAGAAAAAATGAAATAAATAAATAACAGGTCTGCGACTAAAAAGCTGTTTGATTATTTTCATCTAATTTCCATGTATTTTGGTGTGCTGAAAATGAAAAAAATATTGAAAAAAATCCTGGACGTCAGGATTTGCCACAAAATGAAAAATTATCTTCAAATTTAGTAAATTTTTCATATTTTTTTTTATTTTTTTTTTATTTTTATTTTTTTAGGGTTTTGAAAGTCAAAATTACTATTAATTAATTCACATCAATGCATTGAAGATATATAATGCCAAAAAAATATAACTTTCAAAGAAAAGAACTTTCAGAGTGAGCTAATGAAACCAGTATCAACATTTTGCAAGCTGAATGCCCGGGCTTGTTTCAATTGTTTTATCTTTGTTCTCGCCTGTTCACACTTTTTAATCTCAGTTCGTATTAGCTCTTCATATTCAACCGTGTTTCCCAAAATTAGCATTATGGCTCAGCGGAAGTGTATTAGGGGTGCTTCACACACAGCGAGCTCGCTGCCGAGATCGCTGCTGAGTCACGCTTTTTGTGACGCAGCAGTGACCTCATTAGCGATCTCGCTGTGTGTGACACTGAGCAGCGATCTGGCCCCTGCTGCGAGATCGCTGCTCGTTACACACAGCCCTGGTTCGTTTTCTTCAAAGCCGCTCTCCCGCTGTGACACACAGATCGCTGTGTGTGACAGCGAGAGAGCGACAAATGAAGCGAGCAGGGAGCAGGAGCCGGCGTCTGACAGCTGAGGTAAGCTGTATCCAAGATAAACATCGGGTAACCAAGGTGGTTACCCGATATTTACCTTAGTTACCAGCATCTGCAGCTCTCACGCTGCCTGTGCTGCCGGCTCCGGCTCTCTGCACATGTAGCTGCTGTACACATCGGGTTAATTAACCCGATGTGTACAGCAGCTAGGAGAGCAAGGAGCCAGCGCTAAGCAGTGTGCGCGGCTCCCTGCTCTCTGCACATGTAGCTGCATTACACATCGGGTTAATTAACCCGATGTGTACTGTAGCTATGGTAGGAGAGCAAGGAGCCAGCGCTCAGTGTGCGCGGCTCCCTGCTCCCTGCACACACAGCTGTGCGCTGGTAACTAATGTAAACATCGGGTAACCATACCCGATGTTTACCTTAGTTACCAGTCTCCGCAGCTTCCAGACGGCGGCTCCGTGCAAGCGCAGCGTCGCTTGCACGTCGCTGCTGGCTGGGGGCTGGTCACTGGTCGCTGGTGAGATCTGCCTGTTTGACAGCTCACCAGCGACCATGTAGCGATGCAGCAGCGATCCTGACCAGGTCAGATCGCTGGTCGGATCGCTGCTGCATCGCTAAGTGTGAAGGTACCCTTAATTCGCCTGACAGTTTCTGTTACATTTGTGGTGAATATACAGTGTTGAAGCAACAGCTGAATATTACAGACTTTGTGAAAAAAGTATACTTCGCATATTTCGGACTAAAGCTTGGAGATGAAGATAAAGCTTGGGCGCCTCATAAAGTGTGCAAACGGTGTGTTGAGGACCTCCGAAATTGGTTCAAGGGTAAGAAAAAAGCTTTCCGTTATGGGATTCCTATGGTATGGCGAGAGCAAAAGAACCATAGCGACGATTGTTACTTTTGTTCATGCAATGTGAAAGGGTATAATCCAAAATGGAAGCATTCCATTTCATACCCCAATATTCACTCAGCAATTCGTCCCATCCCCCATGCCACAGATATACCAGTACCTAAGGCCCCTGCTACCTTGGAAGAGATAACTGTCCGATGAAGGTGGAGTCATACCTGAACCAGATGAATCAAGTTCTGACTTTGAAGATGACACAGGACCAAAATTGTTTTCCCAGGAGGAGATGAATGATTTGGTAAGAGACTTAAATCTTCCCAAAGATGCCGCTGAGTTACTCGGCTCAAGGCTAAAAAGCAAGAATTTATTGTTGCCAGGAGTGTCTTTTTCATGGTTCAGACATCGTGAAGACGAGTTCATTCCTTACTTTGCCCAGGAAGATAAGTTGGTTTATTGCATCGATGTCGAAGGTTTGATGGGTCAATTCAAAATCTAATATGATTTAGCGCAATGGCGCCTTTTTATAAATTCTTCAAAAACAAGTCTCAAAGCAGTTTTACTCCACAACGGCGGTTTTTATGCTTCCATCCCTGTAGGTCATTCCGTACACCTCAAGGAACCAACGAGAACTTGGAATTAGTTGTTCGTAAACTTAAATATGAAGACCACAGTTGGCAAGTGTGCAGCGATTAGAAAGTCTTGTGCATGCTGCTCGGGCAACAAGCTGGGTATACCAAATACCCTTGTTTTCTGTGTCTATGGGACAGTCGAGACCGACAAAATCACTGCACCAAGAATTGGCAGCCGAGGGTGCTCACAGTTGGTGAAAAAAATGTCCTCCGAGAAACTTTTGTTCCTCTACCGCCTCTCCACATCAAATTGGGATTGATGAAGCAATTCGTAAAATCACTTCCAAAAGATGGAGAATGCTTCAAATACTTGGTCGCCAAGTTTCCAGGCCTCTCGGAGGCAAAATTGAAAGAAGGTGTGTTCGTCGGACCAGACATTAGAAGGCATATAGCTGATCAAGAGTTTATCAATACCATGACGCATCCTCAAAAAGAAGGGTGGATTGCATTTACGAGGTCGAAGAGAAATTTTTAGGCAATAACAAAGACCCTGACTACAAACAAATCGTCAGACGAATGTTGAAAGCATTTCAAGCTTTAGGTTGCCTGATGAGTTTGAAAGTGCATTTCCTCCATTCCCACCTTGACAACTTTTCTGAAAATTTGGGAGCTGTGAGTGAAGAGCAAGGTGAACGATTCCACCAGGACATTAAAGAGATGGAAAGAAGATACCAGGGAAGATGGAGCATTACAATGATGGCAGACTACAAGAAGATACCGGGGAAGATGGAGCATTACAATGATGGCAGACTACAAGAAGATACCAGGGAAGATGGAGCATTACAATGATGGCAGACTACAAGAAGATACCGGGGAAGATGGAGCATTACAATGATGGCAGACTACAAGAAGATACCGGGGAAGTTGGAGCATTACAATGATGGCAGACTACAAGAAGATACCTGGGAAGATGGAGCATTACAATGATGGCAGACTACAAGAAGATACCGGGGAAGATGGAGCATTACAATGATGGCAGACTACAAGAAGATACCTGGGAAGATGGAGCATTACAATGATGGCAGACTACAAGAAGATACCGGGGAAGTTGGAGCATTACAATGATGGCAGACTACAAGAAGATACCTGGGAAGATGGAGCATTACATTGATGGCAGACTACAAGAAGATACCGGGGAAGTTGGAGCATTACAATGATGGCAGACTACAAGAAGATACTAGGGAAGATGGAGCATTACAATGATGGCAGACTACAAGAAGATACCGGGGAAGATGGAACATTACAATAATGGCAGACTACAAGAAGATACCAGGGAAGATGGAGCATTACAATGATGGCAGACTACAAGAAGATACCGGGGAAGATGGAACATTACAATGATGGCAGACTACAAGAAGATACTAGGGAAGATGGAGCATTACAATGATGGCAGACTACAAGAAGATACCAGGGAAGATGGAGCATTACAATGATGGCAGACTACAAGAAGATACCAGGGAAGATGGAGCATTACAATGATGGCAGACTACAAGAAGATACCAGGGAAGATGGAGCATTACAATGATGGCAGACTACAAGAAGATACCAGGAAAGAAGGAGCATTACAATGATGGCAGACTACTGTTGGACGATTTAGAGAGACATTACAGATGCTACTCACAAGTGTAAATGTACCCAGAGAAGCCTCACAGGGAAGAATCATCAATTTTAGTGTGTGTTAGTGACTCGCCCACCCTAGGGCTATGGGACACCCGGTGCCGGGCCGGACTAGTCCGGTGGTAGTCAGTGGTGGCTGGGCCCGGCTCCGTGGCCCTGGTGGGTGTCAGTAGAATATGTGGCTTGATGAATAAAGTTTGTGTTCGTGACGCCACCTGTGGTCTGCGGCTATTAAGCCGCCGCTGCTGTGTGAGGCCTCCGGGGTGATGTTATGGCAGCAATGGTGGTACTGCTCCCCACAGGTGGAGCGGAGCCCCAGGGACCCTGTTAGTGCTCGTGGAAGTCTATGGGGTTGTGTGGCTAACACGGTGCAGGGCCGACAGGCAATGAAAGAACCAGGCACAAACAACAGTCTCTTTACCTTTTCCTCTTTTACTTTGGGAACAGTCCAGTCCTGGGAGACCATTACAGGTGGTGATGGGGATCCGGTCGGCCTGGAAGTACTTGGGGAGATCTTTCTGGCCAGCTGAGTATGAGGCCTACTCCTGTGCTTTTCTTTGTTATGATAGGACCCTGCTTCTCTGAATCCAGCAATGGCCCTCTTGCTGCTGGGACTGATGGTACGTCCCTTTCCCTCTGTAGCAGGCTGCGAAGGCCCTCTCTCTGGTGCTTCTCTGCTGGAGTCCACACCGGGCCTTGATGCTGCAGCTGTGCTTTTGGGATGTTTTTGGGCCAGGTGCTTGCAGCTCTCCTGCCCTTCGGATTCGGCTACCAGGGAGTATGTTTAAGCCCTGGTGGCCACAGACTCCGATGTCCGAGTCTCTCCGCTGCCTCTCAGCTACTCCTGCTTCTCTGGGCCAAGCTACTCTAGCTCTAGGCCCCAGATTCACAGGACAGCTCACTCTGCGTCTGTTCACTTCTACTGCTCTCTACAGACTGACCACTACTTCCTCCCCCAGATCAGACTTAAGGGGATCCTCCCTGGAATCCCAGGTTCAGAGCTCCCCCTGCTGGCCGGAGGGAGAACTGCGTTGGATGTTAAACTTGCTGGCCAATGGACCTCCCAATTACCTCCAGGCTCAGCATTAACCCTTTGGGAGGGCAATGCTGTTGTGGCGACCAGGTCCTGGGGCGCCACACTCCCCCTTAGTTAAATTCAGTACTCCCGGACTGTGGAAACAAACACAACATGTTACAACATTTCATCCCATTATGGGAGGCGCATTACTTAAACGTTACAAACTTAAACACTACTATAAGAGTCCAGTGTGGCTCCCTGCCGGGTGTCCATTACACTGCTCCATGGGGGACCCGCCGCGATCAAACCCCCAACGTAGGCTCTGGGCGTGCGTCAGAGCATTGATGACCCCACTCTATGCACGCCGGACGGGTTTTTCTTCAGGGGTGTTGAGCACACGGGTGCTAACTATGAACAATTTAGGTGTTGGCCACCCATAGTCCAGTGGCCCAATTGTCCATTTACTTAATCGCCTAAGAAAAAAAAGCATTTTATACACAACATTACAGACATTTCACATAACTATTTACATTCTGTTAGGTATTTTACTTACTATGTTCTATACCTTGGAGGGGGCTGTCCCCGAGTGCTACGTTGGGACCGGCGTAGCTCTGGGGTTTGTCCCTGACTACTTAGAGTGTCTGCCCCCCCCGTGTGATTGGTAGGCCTAACCCTGACAGGGATACATGTCGGTTGCCTACGGGATCTCAGATTCGCCAAGGGTACGGCAGGTTCACCACTGGCAGGGGGTTGAACCTCCTGTTCCACTGCTGGCGTGTCACCTCGTGTTGGAGCGGCCGGTTCTTTAGGTGGATCTGGAACCTCTTCTGTTTCTGGCTCGACCAACTGCGGGAACGTCAAGACTGGTACCACTATGGCATTGTTTATTCGGGTCCAAGTTTTGGGGAATTTTCCAAGGATTGTTTGGATCATCTCTTCCTCTTTTTCTTGACTTTGGGGACTTTCTTGTACTTCTTCTACTTCTTTTTGGGTTCTACACCGTTCAGGGCACGCTTTCAGGCGGTCCCGAGAAACTGCTTGATAGGTCTTGCCTTCATCCTTGCTTATGAGGCATACCTTACTATTGTCAAAGTTGGAGGGGATAATGGTGTAGAGCTCGTTTTCCCACTGATAATCCAATTTATGCGTCCTCCGCTTCTTCTTGAGGACTTGTTCTCCAGGTGCTAAGGGAGTTGCTGGGGCTGTTTGATTGTAATGCTGCTCTTGTCTCATTCTTGCTTGAGACAGGCTCCTCTCTACGCATTCCTGGACCTTATGGTACCGCTGCTGCCGCTCTGTATCCCAATCCTCTATTTCCTGAACCGCCTCAGGTGACACAGTCCCCATCTCAAAGTCTACAGGTAACTTGCCAGGTCTGGCTCGCATCAGGTAAGCAGGGCTGCAGTTGGTCGAATTTACCGGGATATGGTTGTACAAGTCTACCAGATCTGGTAACTTTTCTGGCCATTGGTTTCTTTCTTCCAAAGGTAGAGTCTTGAGCATGTCAATAATGGTTCATCTTCTCGCACAATCCATTGGTTTGAGGGTGGTACGGTGTGGTTCTGATTTTCTTACAACCGTACATGTTACAGAACTCTTGGAACACTTCTGCCTCGAATGCAGGACCCTGATCAGTCAGTACCCTTTCAGGGTAACCGTGAGGTCGACAAAAGTAGGCCTGAAATGCTCTCGCTGCTGTTCTGGCTGTCTGGTCCTTCACGGGCACTACTACCAGGAAACGAGCGTAATGGTCCACAATGGTGAGGGTGTACACATAGCCTGACCGGCTTGGTGTTAACTTCACGTGGTCCAGGGCCACCAACTCCAGGGGCTGCTTCGTGACAATTGGCTGTAGGGGAGACCTCTGGCTGGCATCATCTTTCCGCCTCAGGTTACACGGACCACAGTCTCGGCACCACTTCTCGACTGTCTTTCTCATGTGCACCCAGTAGAACCGATCACGGAGTAGGGTCTCCAACTTCTTCCACCCGAAGTGTCCTGCATTATCATGATAAGCTGCTAGGACCATTGGAGCATCCCTCTGCGGAACCACTATCTGCCAGACGAGTTCATTCGTTCGCCAGTTGACATATCTCTTACAGAGCTTGCCTTGATAGGTGAACAGTCGTCCCCTCTCCTTCCACAACTGCTGGGCTTCTTCTGGAGCATCTGGGCCAAGATGAGTCTCAGCTTGTGCTAGCTTTTCTTTGACCAATCGCACGGCCGGGTCACCGTTCTGTGTCTCTTCCCAATTACGGTGGAGTAATGGGTTGACCGAGACCTCGTGCTGGCTCGAGCGCTTCACTCCTACAGCATGCTCACACTGGGAAACACCTTGGTGATGGAAAGCCGGTAACTCTATCTCTTCGAGTTCATCCAGGTCTTCTCCAGACTCGGGTAATTGAGGCATTCTGGACAGCGCATCAGCATTGTTATTCTTCTTGCCAGCCCGATACTTGATGGTAAAGTCAAAGTTAGACAGCCGGGCCATCCATCGCTGTTCCAACGCACCTAACTTGGCTGTTGCCAGGTGTGTCAACGGATTGTTGTCCGTGAAGATGGTGAACTTGGCCGATGCCAGATAGTGCTTGAAGCGTTCAGTCACTGCCCAAACAATAGCGAGGAACTCCAGCTTGAAGGAACTGTAGTTTTCTGGATTCCTTTCTGTGGGCCGAAGCTTCCTACTGGCGTACGCTATCACCCTCTCTCTGCCTCCCTGCACCTGGGACAGAACTGCTCCCAGTCCCACGTTGCTGGCGTCTGTATACATTTATACACAGAGACAACCGTGGCATAAATTTTGAATAAAAATAATCTTTATTATACTCATATTAAAATTAATACAGCAAGTGAGTCCTCAAGAGGGTTTAGCTGGACTGCTGGAGTGGGTCAATAACAGTAATTGTGGTTAGTTCACATCACGACTGTATACAAAATGATCACAATTGCTAACTGATATAATACAATACAGTAGTTTGTACATAGATTTGTGTTATACTTCCTATTGATACTATTTAGTGGTCATGTACCCCAACTGACAATTATTAGTTGCGATCACAGTTTTAAATATTATATATCTATGGTCATTGTGGTATAGCCAAAGCTTCGCCCATGTGGTAAGAAGCACTTAGTGATCAAAAAGCGGCAATGCCATGACTTGTAAATTGTCCCCAGCTGCAACGATGCTACCAGTACATTGCAACAATTCTAAATAACCACTTGTCTAGTGTTAGTTAAGCTGCTGGAAATAAGTCACCAGCAATAGCCTATGACTAATCCACACCAAGTACCTCATGCAGCAGGGTCAATTCTAAAGCATAGCCATCAAAGGTGTAATGGGCCGGGTGGGGGAGGTGGCTCTGGAGTCCTTCGGGACTACCACGCCATTAAAACCTTAAAGTAGTAGTGGGTGGTTGCTGCCACTTGGGGACGCTCAATTTGGCGACACCACCTACACTGCATAAACCTGGAATCACATTGCTGAACACCATCCATGACCAAATGGAATGTTATTGACACCTTTGGATGGATGTGAATTAATTTGAATTGGGGCTATTCCTGTCGCAATATAAATATGATCTTGATATGTGGAATTGGATATAGGTATTGGTCTGGAATCTGATATAGGGTGCCGCGATTGGCTTATTCAAGTTTGAAGGGGGGTGAGGTTTCTGGTGTTTGTTCTGGGCTTAATTTGCACAGATGTTGTTGTTGTCACTGGGGTTGGTTGAATTGGCGGTGCGGTTGCACATGTCACGGGGTTGATGGCCCGACATCTGTGGGCATGCATCCCTTGTTAATTTTGAATGCTGGTTGTTGATCTAAAGGGATGAACTATGGTGCTTGTCCGTGACTGGGTGTCGGATCTATATGGATGTGTGGCCGAGGCTGTGAGTTTTGTCGCCGTCATGCCGACTGACCCCGAATGTGTGCCGGTGATGGCATGAGCTGAGCTGGTTTGCATGGGATAAGTGCCCTTTGGTTGGAGATCCTCTGCCACTGTGGTGGCGTTGGACAGGCGGATTGATATAATATTGATTAGATGTTAGGATCTAACATTGGTCGTGGCTGCCCTAATGATACGCGTCCTGTCTGATGACGCGAAGGTGAGGGGCGGACCTTGCCGGGACCAGACGCATTATGTTGTGATGTGGATGGACTGTCTGTCTCTGTCCTCCACTAGCGGCTGCTATGATGGGACGGCACCATATTATTGCGCGAACCCACGGATGACGTGTATGGGTTGGGCGGACTCTTCCATAAACAAACGTCACGTCCTGTGACGTGGTTGACTCCGCCCTCCCCCTACTTACGTCGTAGGTTGGGGCGTGCTTTTACTACTGAGGAATGTGTCTCAGTGACATAGGCTTATCACAACGCAGGTGACTGGGCTCTTGTTAGCGTCATCGGATATGACGTTTTTCGTTGCTAAGAGACATGTCTCGCTGGCGGTAGCACGGCATGCGATCACTGGCGGCTGGATTAAATGTGAATCACATGTAGTATCTACAGCTGTGTATGGGCCAGAACGTAACTGGGCTATTGAGTGACATCTAACTCCTCCAATGGCAAGCCTGGATTCTGGCCAAGCCAATTGCAGGAAGTTCCTCCTTTTCTAATTAAGACCAATATAATACACTATATATACCTAGCCTGCACACAGTCCATCACACGTCCCCTGAAGAAGAGGTGAAACGCGCGTAGGGACTGGTGTTTGCCTGGACTTGCTGTGAATTGGTCAGTACTGTTTATTTACTATGTCTGTGGTTAGAATACAGGCTATGGTCTTGTCGTTGACTATTGTTGTCCTTAGCCACATGGGCGAGGCCTAGGTTATGAGGTAATGATTGTATGGTCTTGACATATAAAACTGTGGTTGTAACTGGCACTAGTCTATGTACAATCTACTATATTACACCTTTGATGGCTATGCTTTAGAATTGACCCTGCTGCATGAGGTACTTGGTGTGGATTAGTCATAGGCTATTGCTGGTGACTTATTTCCAGCAGCTTAACTAACACTAGACAAGTGGTTATTTAGAATTGTTGCAATGTACTGGTAGCATCGTTGCAGCTGGGGACAATTTACAAGTCATGGCATTGCCGCTTTTTGATCACTAAGTGCTTCTTACCACATGGGCGAAGCTTTGGCTATACCACAATGACCATAGATATATAATATTTAAAACTGTGATCGCAACTAATAACTGTCAGTTGGGGTACATGACCACTAAATAGTATCAATAGGAAGTATAACACAAATCTATGTACAAACTAGTGTATTGTATTATATCAGTTAGCAATTGTGATCATTTTGTATACAGTCGTGATGTGAACTAACCACAATTACTGTTATTGACCCACTCCAGCAGTCCAGCTAAACCCTCTTGAGGACTCACTTGCTGTATTAATTTTAATATGAGTATAATAAAATAATAAAGATTATTTTTATTCAAAATTTATGCCACGGTTGTCTCTGTGTATAAATATTATATAAGTGGTGTTTTGGCACTTTAAAGGAGGTTGAGGAGTGACCTTAAGGTAAATGGCGTCTGTATACAGTACAAACGGCTGGCTGTAGTCAGGGTAGGCCAGAATCTCTTCTCCCGTGAGAGCCCCTTTCAGCCGGACAAAGGATGTTTCTATTTGGCTGCTCCATTCAAATGGAGGGCTCTGCTTCTTAGCCTGCTTTGGCTGGCCCACCAGGAGATCTTGAAGGGGCGCTGCTATCTTGGTGAAACCATCAATGAACCTTCGGTAGTAGCCCACAAGCCCAAGGAACTGCCGCACCTCCTTTACCGTGGTGGGTCTTGGCCAGTCCTTGATTACGGTGACTTTCTCCGGATCAGGTGCCACACCTTCTGCGCTGACCACATGACCCAGGTACTGTACCTTTGGCTTCAAGAGGTGACATTTGGACGGCTTTATCTTCAGGCCATATTTCGACAAGGACTCAAACACTTCTGCTAAGTGCCTCAGGTGGTCTTCATAAGTCTTGGAGTAGACTATGACGTCATCCAGGTACAACAGCACGGTTTCAAAGTTGTGGTGGCCCAAGCAGCACTCCATCAACCTTTGGAATGTCCCTGGGGCGTTGCAGAGCCCGAATGGCATACAGTTGAACTCACAGAGGCCCATTGGTGTCGTGAATGCAGTCTTCTCCTTGTCCGCCTCTGCCACGGGAACCTGCCAATACCCACTGGTGAGATCCAAGGTGGAGAAATAGTTAGCTGACTTTAAGGCTGTTAGTGACTCCTCTATTCTGGGCAGTGGATAAGCATCTTTATGTGTAATGCGGTTAATTTGCCTGTAATCTACACACATTCTCATTGTACCATCTTTTTTCTTTACGAGCACTAGTGGAGCTGCCCAGGGGCTACAACTATCTCTGATAACCCCAGCCTCCTTCATTTCCTGTAACATTTCTTTGGCACGCTGATACTGTGCGGGGGGTACAGGGCGGTATCTCTCTTTAATGGGATGATGATCACCCGTGGGGATTTGATGTTTAACCCCTTTCACCTGCCCAAAATCTAGGGGGTGTTTGCTGAAGACCCGCTCGTACTCCTGTACCACCCGGTAAACCCCATGCTTTTGGTGTGAGGCGGTGGAGTCGGTGCCCACATGTAATTTTTGGCACCAGTCTTCCAGCTGCCCCTTGGAGCCATTGTCTTCCGCCTGGTCGGACGGGATCAAGGGTTCCACTGCTTTGATGGTATTGTTGCTGACAGTGTACAGTTTTGCTACAGTGGCGTACCGGGGCAATTTGGCCTCCTCCTCCCCACAATTCAGGACACGGACGGGCACTCTCCCCTTGCGGACGTCTGCTACCCCTCTGGCTATCAGGACTCCAGGCCTACTGTCTGAATACACCGGTTCTACCAAGGCATGGTAGTCCTGACCCTTGAGGCCTATTGCTGCCCGACACCATATCAACATTTCACTTCTTGGGGGTATTGCAATGGGGAGGGGGTCATTTACCCTCACACTGCCAACTTCTCCTCCGGCCAGCTCTACCTGCTGCCTTCTCATCAGGGCTCTGATCTCCCTCTGTAGGGCACGCTGCTGCCCGGAGCTGGCAGTTTCAGACGCCTGTTGCAACAAAATTATCACTTCGGCAATACAATTTTCTATCACATTTGTACCAATGGTTAGCAGTGGGTCAGATTCTTTGCGATCAATATCTACAATTATCATCCCCTGACATGGCAATTCTACCCGCCCCACTTTAATGGTTACTTCTTTGTACCCAATTTGAGGCAAGGGCTGACCATTACTGGCCACAATTGTTAAATCATCATCTGGGCCATGGTCAATGTCTGAATCAGCCCAATATCTTTTGTACAGTTTATAGGGGATGGTTGTTACCTGGGACCCCGTATCCAGGAGAGCATTCAAAGGGATCCCATCCAGCACAATAGGAAGGACCGGTCGTCCTCCCACATACTTGCTGCGGCTGGGGGTTGAGCCGGGCTTCCTTACACCTGGGGGTCGGCTCCTGGCCCCAGGCTCGGCCCATTTAAAGGACAGTGTCGTGCAATGTGGCCCGCCTGGCTGCAGCGGCAGCAGATCGGTTGTCCCGGTGAATCATACCGGTCTGTGTCTCTGCCTCGGGTCGGCGGAATCCTCCTCTGTCGCATCCATGGGACGTCATCTGGGCTGGAGGCCAACTCGATTCTTGCAGGTGATGGGGTCACTTGTAGAGACTGCACGGTCTTGGCAAGGGCAGCTACAGTTTTGGTCAGCTCCCGGACCTGCTGTCTGAGCTCTGCAGTGGGATCCTTTTCCAGGGACTGCGCCTCGGCCCCTGCAGCAGCTGGTGTTGCAGGCACCACCCCAGGGTACGTGATAGCAAGAGGCCGGAGGGATACTGGGTCATTCGGTGTAGATTCTCTCAGTACCCGGATGGCCTGGTCCTTAAACTTTGCAAAGTCCAGAGCAGGGTTCTGCAGGACCATGATACGCAGCTGGGTCCTGTGGGCATCTGACAGGAGCCCCTCTATGAACTGCTCAGTTAGGAGTTTGTGTTCTTCACGTACACTCTCTGGGTCCAGCTGTTTAACTGCTTTCAGGGCCTCCTGCAAGTTTAAGGCATAGTCCCGTATGCTGTCTGTGGCCCTTTGTTTGCACCCAAAGAATCTCATCTTTATCTCTGCTGCGGTGCGGGTGTCAAAAGTACTCTTTAGCTTGGCCAGTATCTGGGTTGCTGTCCCTTTATCTGTATTAGGCCAGGACTTCACTTCACGCTGGGCCGCGCCGGCTAGCTGCCCCATTAATATGCCCACCTTCTGGCTCTCAGTCAGCGGATACACCCGGAACAAGCTGTGCAGACTTTCTCTGAAGTCGCTCAAGGTATGGGACTCCCCGGAGTACTGCGGCAGCCACTCCGCTCCCGGGATGTACGGCATCGTGATCGGCATTACCGGCGCTACAGCGGGGGCTGGGGCGACGGCGACTGGGATTGCTTCGGCTGGTGCTGCGGCGTCTCGGGCTATGGTAGCCACCTGCCCTCCCTCCGAGTCGGACATCTTCCTCCCCCTTAGTGAACCTTACCAAGCTCCGTTCACTTTTCAAATTCCCTTCTGGGTCGCGCGGGGTTAACAGCGCTCTGCTCTGATGGCGCGCTCCCTTCGCGCTCTTTGTCAGGCACGCCCCCCTTCTTCCTGCGCTCAGCGGGGCTAATGGCGGCGGCAGTTTTCAAACAGTGAAACACGCAGTAACACAGTCTTTTAAGCGCAATTCTTCAGGCGCACAGTACCCGGTGGGACCGGGCACGAAATCCTGTTCGTGACGCCAAAAGTTGACTCGCCCACCCCAGGGCTATGGGACACCCGGTGCCGGGCCGGACTAGTCCGGTGGTAGTCAGTGGTGGCTGGGCCCGGCTCCGTGGCCCTGGTGGGTGTCAGTAGAATATGTGGCTTGATGAATAAAGTTTGTGTTCGTGACGCCACCTGTGGTCTGCGGCTATTAAGCCGCCGCTGCTGTGTGAGGCCTCCGGGGTGGTGTTATGGCAGCAATGGTGGTACTGCTCCCCACAGGTGGAGCGGAGCCCCGGGGACCCTGTTAGTGCTCGTGGAAGTCTATGGGGTTGTGTGGCTAACATGGTGCAGGGCCGACAGGCAATGAAAGAACCAGGCACAAACAACAGTCTCTTTACCTTTTCCTCTTTTACTTTGGGAACAGTCCAGTCCTGGGAGACCGTTACAGGTGGTGATGGGGATCCGGTCGGCCTGGAAGTACTTGGGGAGATCTTTCTGGCCAGCTGAGTATGAGGCCTACTCCTGTGCTTTTCTTTGTTATGATAGGACCCTGCTTCTCTGAATCCAGCAATGGCCCTCTTGCTGCTGGGACTGATGGTACGTCCCTTTCCCTCTGTAGCAGGCTGCGCAGGCCCTCTCTCTGGTGCTTCTCTGCTGGAGTCCACACCGGGCCTTGATGCTGCAGCTGTGCTTTTGGGATGTTTTTGGGCCAGGTGCTTGCAGCTCTCCTGCCCTTCGGATTCGGCTACCAGGGAGTATGTTTAAGCCCTGGTGGCCACAGACTCCGATGTCCGAGTCTCTCCGCTGCCTCTCAGCTACTCCTGCTTCTCTGGGCCAAGCTACTCTAGCTCTAGGCCCCAGATTCACAGGACAGCTCACTCTGCGTCTGTTCACTTCTACTGCTCTCTACAGACTGACCACTACTTCCTCCCCCAGATCAGACTTAAGGGGATCCTCCCTGGAATCCCAGGTTCAGAGCTCCCCCTGCTGGCCGGAGGGAGAACTGCGTTGGATGTTAAACTTGCTGGCCAATGGACCTCCCAATTACCTCCAGGCTCAGCATTAACCCTTTGGGAGGGCAATGCTGTTGTGGCGACCAGGTCCTGGGGCGCCACATTAGTGAGCTCATTGCAGTTAAAAAAAATGATTTTCATGAAATATTTGTAATACAAAATTAATTTTATGAGTCTATTTTCATTTATTTTGAGGCATTGTCTTATTTAAAATAGTTACTTAAATTGTCAGAAAACGTGATGTCCTATGACAAAACAGAGGTCATTTTCGGATTCAGCGCACTCAATAACATAAAGATTACGTGGAATAACCAAAACAGCTCTCAAAAAAAAAATTTTGCAGACCTGTTTTTGCTCAGTTTTGAAAGAGATCAAGTTGTATGGTAAGTTACAGAGGAAAGTCTGCCCCCTCAGTGAGAAGGACTCAAAAGAGCTTTTCTTGCCCTGGAGGATCCAGCCGGTTTGCGAGTAAGGATACGGTTCCACTAGCGTATAGCTTCTGATGTGAGAGCATTGGAAGCAATATGCTAATGACCCTCTGCTGCGAGCGTCAGCCGAGGTCATGCGACTGTGATGCGATCTTGCGATCATATCATAGCTGCGGAAAAGAGGGAGGAAGCACTTTCTCCCCATCTCCTCCATTTGTTTTTATTTAATTTACCATGTTCGCTATATGACATGTCAGAGTGATGCCTCTCATCGGTATGAGTTTGTAGATACCAAACATGTATAGTTTTACTTTTATCTAAGTGGTGGAAAAAAGTTCAGAAGTTTGTCCAAAAAAAGAACTGCTCTTTGATATCTGTCTTTCTGTTAGTCTCCCCTCCCTTGTTTTGTATTTGTTAGTTAGGCTAGTATCTTAATGGCCTGCTCACTAGCCAGGGCTATATCCAAAAAATATGTAGACAAAATTTCAAAAATTAAAAATAATTTTATTGTTTTGCGGTATTTAGAAGATGACAACAATTATAAAACTTATATAAAATAGAAACCAGAGTGCGGAAAAATTGGTGGATCAAAAATCCCAATGTACAAGGTATAAGGCACAATGGTTTCCACCATTACTAAATCTCATAGTGTGTCCTATGCTAAATGTCATATTATAGTATTCAAGCACAGAGGTACACTACAGTTCAAATGTTTGGGGTCACCCAGACAATTTTGTCTTTTCCATGAAAATTATATTTTATTTACCAAATGAGTTGCATAATGAATAGAAAATATCGTCCAGACATTGACGAGGTTAGAAATAATGATTTTTACTTGAAATAATAATTTTCTCTTCACACTTTGCTTTCAGCACAGAATGCTCCTTTGCAGCAATTCCAGCTTTGCAGACCTTTGGCATTCTAGAGGTTAATTTGCGGAGGTAATCTGGAGATATTTCGCCCCATGCTCCCCCCCTACAAGTTGGATTGGCTTGATGGGCACTTTTTGCACCATACGGCCAAGCTGCTCCCACAACAGCTCTATAGGGTTGAGGTCTGGTGACTGGGCGGCCACTCCATTACAGATAGATACCAGCTGCTGCTTCTTCCCTAAATAGTTCATGCATAATTTGGAGGTGTGCTTTGGGTCATTGTCCTGTTGTAGGATGAAATTGACGCCAATCAAGCGCTGTCCACAGGGTATGGCATGGCATTGCGATTGTAGGAAATCTTTAGTTTCTAGGCAATTTCTCGCATGGAATATCCATAATTTCTAAGAACTAATTAATTTCATTTCAGTTGAACTAATGCTCGAATGGGTTTATCACAATCACCTCAAATTTTCAAGGAAGCAAAATTTTCAAAACAAATTGTTGTCCAATGTAAGTTATGAAATAGCCCCTTCCTATTTCCCGTTACCTGTTCTGGCTCCAGTGCCGGGCTCTGCGTCCTCTTCCCCGGAGGTCGTCTGTCTCTCTGCCCCTGGGCATATAAGGTTATCATAGGAACCCAGAGCATAGCTCTGATGCCAAATGCTAAAGCATTACAGGTCAGCTCAGTGGTGATATGCCACCTGAGTATTCAGTATTCAGGTAGTTTGACAATTACCACAACCACATCAGTGGCCTCTGCTATTGTGTCTCCTAACAGGAACAGCTTTGTGATACAGTTGGGTTCTACTGCATCAAATCTCAAGTGTGACTTCTTTCAAACCCAGTTCTGCTATACTGATGAGCTCTGCTGCATCAGCCTCAAGTGTGCCTCCTGTGAAATACAGCTGTATTCTTCCATTCTGTTCCAAGTTTTGTCCAGCATATTTAGCTCTTCTGTTCCATGCTGCACCAGATCCTCTCCAGCATATTCAGCTGTGCCATTACATGCTGGTCCAGGTGCTGTTCCATGTGCTGTCTATCATAATCAGGTCTGACATTTATGCTGCTCCAGGTGCTCTTCAGCATATTCAGCTTTTCTGTCCCAATCAGCCCTGAGTGCTGTCCAGCATATTCAGCTCTGCTGCTCCATTTATCCAGCATATTACGTTTTGCAATTCAATGCTGCTCAATGTCCTGTCCAGCATAATCAGCTCTGCTGTTCCATGCTGCTCTAGGTGCTATCCAGCATATTCAATTCTGCAATTCCATGCTGCTCCGTGTGCTATCCAGCATATTCAGTTCTGTGAATCCATGCTGCTCCAGGTGCCGTTCAGCATACTCAGCTCTGCCGTTCCATGCTACTCCATGTGCTATCCAGCATGTTCAGCTCTGCTGTTCCATGCTGCTCCAGGTGCTGTTGGGTATAATCAGCTCTGCTGTTCCATGCTGCTCCAGGTGCCGTTCAGCATATTCTGCTCTGCTGTTCCATGCTGCTCCAGGTGCCGTTCAGCATATTCTGCTATGCTGTTCCATGCTGCTCCAGGTGCCGTTCAGCATATTCTGCTCTGCTGTTCCATGCTGCTCCAGGTGCCGTTCAGCATATTCTGCTCTGCTGTTCCATGCTGCTCCAGGTGCTGTTCAGCATATTCTGCTCTGCTGTTCCATGCTGCTCCAGGTGCTGTTCAGCATATTCTGCTCTGCTGTTCCATGCTGCTCCAGGTGCCGTTCAGCATATTCTGCTATGCTGTTCCATGCTGCTCCAGGTGCCGTTCAGCATATTCTGCTCTGCTGTTCCATGCTGCTCCAGGTGCTGTTCAGCATATTCTGCTCTGCTGTTCCATGCTGCTCCAGGTGCTGTTCAGCATATTCTGCTCTGCTGTTCCATGCTGCTACAGGTGCTCTCCAGCATATTCAGATCTACTTTTCCATGCTCCTCCAGGAGCCGTCCAGCATATTCAGCTCTGCTGTTCCATGCTGCTCTAAGTGCTCTCCAGCATATTCAGCTCTGCTGTTCCATGCTGCTCCAGGTGCTCTCCAGCATATTCAGCTCTGCTGTTCCACATTGCACCAGGTGTTGTCCAGAATTTCTAGCTCAGCTGCACTTCACTCCACCAATGGCTCTTTTCTACTCTACAAATCCAAACCAGCCTCACCAGATGAGCCTGAAATGTAATCTCACAGTTCCATCCCCCTAAACTTTATATGGACATGTTGTTCTCTGTAAGATAATGTCACCCAAACTGTTACTATTGCTCCTTGACAGAAAATGTGCTCGTTTTATTCATATGCAATGAATATGTACGCCTCCGCCTCTCCAGCTCTATTCCCCACCAGCCCCACCTTCCTCTGCTTGACTGACAGTTCACCAGTTTGACCACACTGTCAGTGAGCTGTCAGAGAAAGGTGCGGCTGGTGCGGAATAGAGGATGGAGGCAGAGGTTTGGAAAGTGCTTTTACACGCCCAGAGAACTTAAGCCTAATTTGCATATTAATTAAAATGTCGATTTTTTTTCAGTCAGGGAGCAGCACATGGCATAAGTAAAGATATTGTCGACATCAGAGAGGAATATAACCATATAAATGTACCGCCCCGCGTTTGGCTGCAGCCGAGCCACTCGGATTCGGGCTCGCTGGTGGGTGGCTCGAGCATCTCCGGACCCGGGGGCCCCGTGGTCCACTTCGATCTGAAAGGGGGGCTGGCGCTTCTAGGGGGACGTAGGTGTACGGCCGAAGCCGTGGTTAAGTTCGTGACGCCACCCACAGGATGTGGTGAAGGTAGGCACCACCGCTGCAGTTACGGGGGCACCCAGGGGAGATGTTATGCAGCAAGTTGTTAACCCCTCCCGGGGCCCGTTGGGGTAGTGGTAGGGAGGTGCGCGGCCGGAGGGCACTGTTGTACTCACAGTTAGTAACGTACACGAGTCTCTGGTAAACCAAGTTGATGGTGGTCGGTGCCCGCAGCTGGCTGCATCTGGTCCCCTACCCAGTTGGTGGTCTCTGCCTTTCTCCTACACCGTGTTGTGTATTTGTGGGCTACCTGCGCTTCAGCGTCAGAAGTCCGCTCCCTGGCTTTGTGGATGTCGGGAGAGCCCTTTTGCCCGCAGACGCTGGCCCGTGGGATCTCTCTGCCTGTGCGGTGGCTTTCTATCCCCCTCGTTGGGCTGTTGTCTTCAGTCGGGACTTTGCTTGGGAAAGGACCTATAGTCCAGACCGCAATCAGTTAATTAACTCAGTCCGTGGCTTCTGGACTTCGTTTCAGGGTCTGCGTACCCCCCTTTGTGCTCCGATTTCCGAGTCGGTTCCCCAGGTCGGTACCGGCGGGCCACTACCCTGTCCCGGTCCAGCACGGTTCCACCGAGCCGTCTTCCCGGCTCCTGCAGGCTGAGGCCACCGTATGCCTCTTAGCCAAAGGTGCCCGGGCTCCAACCCTGGCACCTGTCAGACTGCTGCAGACCTGGGCACAGGCCTGCCTCCACTTTACTTCACTTCCACTAACAGACTCACTACTTTTCCCGCCTTAGGCTCTCTGGACTCCTCCGTGGGCGGGGCCAACCACCTGGCTCCGCCAAGACCTGAGGGGGGTGACTAGGTTTTAATGGTTGGCTGATGACACCTTTTTAGGGGACAGGTGTTGTGCGGGGCTGTAACTGTGACTACCTGGCTAGTCCAGGGCGTCACATAAACAGTTTTTTATGGGGTGGGGAGATTCACTTTAAGATTTCTGTAGAATATTTTACCACTAGTAAATATCCAGGAGGCGTCGGTTCTTTTCTTGTAGGCATAAAGGAATAATGATATGGCCATTCCCATAACATGACTATACCAGGGCCACAATCTGAAAGTTCGATTTAAGGATTTGTCTTTTCCATGTGTGCTGTAAAGTCACCGACGCAGGGTAACAAGGCATTCCTGACATATCTGGACAAGGTGTGTTTGTAATAAGTGAACATGTCAGCTGGTTAGCAGGACGTCCACCGCTATCTCCGATCGGGTGAAGGAGCTTTTATTAAGTTTCTGCCGTCTGACACACATTACATGCTTTATACTTTACGGATCCTAAATATTTTGCTGTGATTTCCATGTGAAGTCTGTAAAAGTTTGATTTTATAAGGTGACCTAAAGCTTGGGGATTACTGTAAAAGGTTCTATTAGGCTTTTACCATGGCTTGTAAACCCAATGGAGGCTGTAAAACCACGGCTGAAAGACATGAGGCTAAGTGATCTGTGACAGCCTGAACCCGAACTGAAACACATGCTGAAAGCAGAAGATGGCTGTGAAGAAAGCTACCGTCATTGATGGCACATACATCTAGATCTAGGATGCCCCTGCGCATGAGTCCGCAGAAGGAAAAGCTGAACAGTGTGCATTGTCTTCTTTAGATCAGAAGATTTGGTATAGATCAAAATTTCAGTACATGGCCAAAAGCATAGGTACAACTGACCACCACATCTTTATGGGCTTGTTGGACCTCTTATTTGATCAAAACTTCAGTATATGGCCAAACGTTTGGGTACGCCCAACCAGCACACCTTTTTGGGCTTGTTGGACCTCTTTTGTTGGTCAAAACGTCAGTATATGGCCAAACGTATAGGTACACCTGACCGCCACACCTTTATGGGCTTGTTCGACCTCTTTTGTTGGTTAAAACTTCATTGTATGGCTGAAGATATGGGTATACCTGACCACAACACCTTTATAGGCTTGTTGAACCTCTTTTGTTTGTCAGAATTTCAGTATATCACCAAACGTATGGATACACCTGACCACCACACCTTTATGGGCTTGTTGGACCTCTTTTCTTGGTCAAAACTTCAGTATATGGCCAAAAGTATGGATACACCTTACCATCACAGATTTCTGGGCCAATTGGTCCTCTTTAGTTGGTCAAAACTTCAGTATATGGCCAAACGTATGGGTCTGCTGACCACCACACCTTTATGGGCCTATTGGACCTTTTTAGTTGGTCAAAACGTCAGTATATGGCCAAAAGTATGGGTACACCTGACCAGCACACTTTTATGGGCTTGTTGGACCTTTTTTGTTGGTCAAAACTTCAGTGTATGGTCAAAAGTATGGATACACCTGACCACCACAGCTGGTCACAACTTCAGTGTATGGTCAAAAGTATGGATACACCTGACCACCACAGCTGTATGGCCTTGTTGGACCTCTTTTGCTACCTTCCCACTCTCCGTACTTCCGGTTTTTCACAAGATTTTGCAGCCAAAAAAGGTAATTTGTGAAAATACGTGATGACGTTGAAGCACAAGTATTGGATCCTGATAACTGTTCCACTTCGTCCATTAGGAGACGTATAGGGCTAAGGTCAATCAAGAGGTTTAAGCAGGTCGCTTCTTCAGATCCCCATTTCATCACAGAAGCCATCCAAAAAAGACCATAGCAGTTGATCTAGCACTTCCATAAAATGTAAAACATTTATTTTCATCCTTGTTATGAGTAAGAAGTTTTATTTCAAAACGCGTCAGCCTTGATTCCAATTTTCTCTTGGACTGATTATGCCATGTTCTGTGACATGTTTTTAACTGGAAGAAAAGTTCTAAATTTTATGGAAGTGTCTGATCAACTACTATTATTTGGATTGCGTCAGGGCTCAGTGCAGTCACTCAGGTTCTTCCACCCCAACCTTAAAACGTCATTCCTTTTTGGACCTCATTTTGTGCACTGGGGTGCAGTCTTGTTGGATCAGTAAAGAATCTTCACACAAAGCTGGAAGCAACAATAGTATTTGCATCTATCACTGGGAACGCGCCAATGTCACAATGACTATGGGATAGTGGGGAACTGGGACTCGTAAGCTGTCCCTCAAGCTAGGGGGCCCTATGCTAGCCCTAATCTCAGGGATACTCCTGATGGTGGAGAGACCTGAGTCTCCATCCTACCCCTGCTTCTAACCAGTCCTGCTCTGATTTTCCCTTCTCCCAGGGAGGGATGGGACAGGAGTGTGTTGACACCCACAGATAAAGAGAGACAAGGGAAAACCAAAACTCTGTCACACAGCACGTACACACAGAAGATAAGACAATAAAAGATCCAGGAGGAAAACAAGAGCAGGAAGGAAGCATCAAAACAACAAGGGTAGACACAACTGCGCCAAGCAATAAGCTCAACTTTTACTAGAGAGACTGGGACACCACATCTCATAAACCAACATAGAACAAACTATAGCTGGCATGGGTGGAGGGATTCCACCAGCATAAGTAGGAGGGAAGCAGATGTGATAGGTCTCCCCACAACATGTGATCAAAGGAGCAACCAGACCAGCAGAGATTAACTCTTGCTAGCCTGGCTATGAATCAGCACATAGCAAGTCAGTCAATGGATGGTATTAAAAATTTCCCATTTTTACTCATCAGAACATAGTACAGATTACTAGTGTAATATTCAATCCTTGTGTTGCTTGGTCCAAACAAGTCTCTTCTTGTGTGTGGTCCACAGTAGTGACTTTTTTTTTTTTTGCAACAATTCAACCATCAGTTTCTGCTTCTCTCTGTCTCCTCTAGTCACTTGATGTTGAGATGTATTTGCTACTTGATGTCTGTACAATCAATCTGTTTGAGGCTAGTAACACTGATGAACTTATCCTCTGCAGCAGTGGTAATTCTTGGTCTTTCTTTCATGAGAGCCTAATGAAAATAGTTTCACCATAGCGACTGATGGTTTTCATGACCGCACTTGAGAATACCTTCAAGAGTCAAGCAATTTTTGTGGATTGACTGACCTTTGTGTTGTAAACTAATGATGGATTTTCATTCTCTTTACTTAGTTGACTGGTTTTTGCCATATTCTGGAATTGTAAGCAGGGTTTAACAATGTTTGAAATTGTGTACAAACACTGCCACTCCAAAACACATCTGATGGTGGAAAACGCTTTCTGAAGGTTGGTGATTCAATAAATGACATCTTGATGAAACATACCTGTTCCTTTGTAGCCATTCCAGATGACTACCTAATGAAGCTGCAAGGAGGTGTAAATATGTCATCAGAGTAAAAAAAAACTTTGAGGAATCTATGGTTTAACACATATTGTGGTTTGTTTCACACGTTTCTTTACTCCTTGTTTCCATATATGTCACTCTGTGATTTTGCTGCCTTCTGTCTGAATCTACAATGTGCACATTTCACTAACAACTAAGAAAATTATTGCATGAACAGTTGTGTGCAAACTTTTCACCTTTACTGAATAGAAATATAAGCACATATATAATATTTAGGTTGCCAAATACATTGATATAAACAATATTAATAGAAATCTTAACATTATAAACATGACCTTTCTCAGCAGTGTGCAAATGCATAGGGTGAAATACAGTCCCTGACAGAAGTTCTGTCGCTTATCCATATTATGTAAATAAAAGCTTATAACCTGACTTTAAATTCATCCATTGGTTTCATAAATTACTCTTTTGAAAGTTGAAACCCTCCCAAATTTGGTTTAGGTTATGACCGATAATAATTAACCGATCATTTAGTGAGCACAGGTGAGGATGTAAACTAGGATTGGGTGCATTATATGACAAGGTGACAAAACTTTTGTCTTGCCAAAATCTGACCTTTCTGTGTTCATTAAATGATCAATATTTCAGCTTTGCAACAGCTTTCTTTTCGTAACCTAAACCAAATTTGGGAGGGTTTCAACTTTCAAAAGAGTAATTTATAAAACCAATGGATTAATATAAAGTCAGGTTATAAGCTTTTATTTACATAACATGGATAAGCAACAGAACGTCTGTCAGGAACTGTAGCCACCCATGATATAAATAGTGGGCCCTGTCCAGAGGCTTTTGTGACCACCACAAAGACTGAAAGGCTTTAATAATAGTATTATTTAGAAATTGTATCATGGTATTATTAGTTTACTTTATTAAGTAAACTGGTATTTACTTAATGTGTAACCATCACATTTTAATTCTTTTTTTTCATAGATCAATAGTAAACATAAAAATCAGAAACTTTGTAATATATCTTATCAAAGAAATCGGCTTCTTTCTCCTCCGGGATTAATTATTCACTCTCAAATTTCTCAATTCACAAGTAAAATTTGTCTTCAGTGACTACAGATTTTCCCAGTACTGAGATAGGAGATACAATTGGTGCTCATGAAGTTCTATGGAGAACTGTAAGGAGAACTTGCAGCAGAATGTCTGTGTATTCCGCTAGCTCCGCCTCCTCCATAAAATTTTAAAAGCACCAACTGTCATCTCCTATCTCAGTAGTGGGAAAATCTGTCTGCACTGAACACATATTTTACCCATGAATTGAGAGTGAATGATCCGTTCAGGAGGAGAAAGAAGCAGGTTTCTCTAATAAGGTATAATACAAAGTTGCTTATTTTAATGAAATAAGAATATTAAAACACTGATTGTTGTTTAAAGGTATTTTCTTTTTAAAGTGTACATGTCAGTCAGAAACAGTTGCCATCTGATGCATCATTGCGCCAAAAGTCAAATTATTTATTCATATGCAAATTAGTCTTACAAGGCAAGTGCACTAGTGGGTACATGACTCATGACTGCACTTACAATCCTCGGCTCCACTTCACTTCTCCCCACCGGCGCTGCCCCTTCCTTCTTTGGAAAAAAAGCGCACAGCGTCATAGAGTCATATCCAGGTATATGTCATGGCTGTCTGTCTGGATTATGAGTATTGTGACAGATCCAGGACCTGAGAGTCATTTCCGTTCTCAACTCTCAATATTAGGCCAGAGTCACACTTGCGTTTGACTCGGCGAGTCTCGCATCGGCATCACCCGACACAGCCCCACACTCTCGGGCAGGAGCGGGTCAGCTGCATAGAAATACATGCAGCTGAAAGCTCCGGTCCACAGAGTCTGTGGCCACCCCAGTTGATCACATTGCGAGACTCGCCGAGTCATACGCAAGTGTGACTCTGGCCTTAAACATGTTTTCTTTTTCTATGGCAGTCATAGGGTTAATGTCAGTTTGCTTTCCAGCATCTTCTGACTCTTTGTTAGATGTTTCCGGTATGGGACCAATCCCAGTCCCTTTATATACCCTCTGCTACCACCAGAGGGTGCCAGTTATTTTGTTTTCCATTTGGATGCTGAGCCAGGAGGTGAAAGGAGCTGCTCAAACCCTCGGTTGTTGTTGCTGTGGTGGCTGAAGTCTTGGTGCTGACTGCAGCAGTCTGTCATGTTTTTCCCCTGTCTTCCTTCCCTGTTGTGTTGTTTCAGTGCAGTGGTGGGGCTAGCTTCCCTTACCTGCGCATTCACTAGCCAGAGACTATTGTAGGGTTACTCAGGGCTTCAGGTTTCTGCTTCGTGACAGGTAAGGAACCTGTATAGGGACTGGCTAGGAGTGTAAGGTACAGCAGTAGGTAAGTGGATGAGGTGTCCATCTTCCCCCTCACTAGTCCTAGAGCCCTCCATTGTTAGTGTGTCCCCGATGTACCCCTTGTTTGTCGTGGTTTAATTCTTGTTAATTGTGTGTTTGGCCTCACGCCGGACCTTCCCTAAGTCTGTGTCATGACAATATAATCGTAAAGGGGAGACAGATGTCCTCACCTGATGTTGCTGTGTGCGACGCAACTACTGACAGTATGACTTAATCATCCGCTGCAGTATCCATATGTATGACAGATAGCAATGGGAAGCGGATTCTTGCTTTGGAAGCCCCCGCCTTCATAATTGACAGTGGAGAACATATGACATTATACACCAGAGCCTATGTCTCCACTGTCAATCAAAAATCGGGTGCGCCGTCAGGGAGAAGAGCAGTGGACTGCAAGTGCACTAATACACGCACTAGTGCACTTGGAGGCCTAATTTGTATAGTAATAAAAGCCAAATTTCAGTGCATCAAAACACCAGATGACAACTGTTACCTAGGTACATTCTTACCAGATGTTGAAGGAATCGGTATCCTTGGAAATGTTACTCCTGCAGTACCTCAGATTTCGTAAGGTGGCTTTACACGCTACGACATCGCTAATGAGAACTCGTTGGGGTCACGGAATTGGTGACGCACATCCGGCCGCATTAGCGATGCCGTTGCGTGTGACACCGATGAGCAATTTTGCATCGTTGCAAAAACGTGCAAAATCGCTCATCGGTGACATGGGGGTCCATTCTCAAAAATAGTTACTGCAGCAGTAATGAGGTTGTTCCTCGTTCCTGCGGCAGCACACATCGCTCCGTGTGACGCCGCAGGAACGAGGAAGCTCTCCTTACCTGCCTCCCGGCCGCTATGCGGAAGGAAGGAGGTGGGCGGGATGTTACGTCCCGCTCAGCTCCGCCCCTCCACTGCTATTGGGCGGCCGCTCAGTGACGTCGCTGTGACGCCGCACGGACCGCTCCCTTAGAAAGGAGGCGGTTCGCCGGTCACAGCAACGTCGCCGGGCAGGTAAGTAGTGTGACGGGTCTGGGCGATGTTGTGCGGCACGGGCAGCGATTTGCCCGTGTCGCGCAACAGATGGGGGCGGGTACCCACACTAGCGATATCGGGACCGATATCGCAGTGTGTAAACCCCCTTTAGGCACATTTTTTTTCACATGTAACCTTTAAAACCAAACCCAGAGAGGTTTGAAAAAAAAAATATATATATATATATATATATATATATATATATATATATATATATATAAAATTCTAAATTACTGGTAGGATATTATGCATTTTTTGTTATTTTTAGGCCAAGTTTTAAACAGGGTGGACAATCCCTTTATGAAATTGTTTGACTATGAAGTATTTTATCTTTTGCAGTTTATGATGGTGGTAGCAAATATATGAAAAAGTTTTTCAATATTTTTTAATACTTTAGCGTTTTGATAAATAAGGATTTTCGATATCACCTAAAAAACACATCTCACCTGTATTTCCCCTTGTTAAACGTGGTGTAGGTATTGTGGGAGCAGAGGTTACATTCAGCAGTATCTGTGCCCTAGCACATAGGGTGGGCCACAGGGCCCGGTGCCCTATAGCAGTAACAATATACCACCGTTATATACATGCTGCATGGTTTATAGTCCTTCTTCTGCTGGCGTTGTGTTCTTTGCAGAGATTACGTTGTGATTTTCCAGGATCTCATTACACTGCCCAATGAGCATCCGAATTTGCCGGCGTCCTGCAGTCTTTTGCCATCTGCTGCCATATCTGACTTGGCACTCTCATCATCCCCTAAAAACCTAAAAGCAGATTGTATGTCTAAAATAACAGATTATATTTTCATGCCCATCAATCTTTTCTGGGCAAAGAAGAGGAGAAAAATCGCCGAACAGGGTTTTTAGTAAAATTTAACACTGGAAATGAAGAAAGAAAGAAGCCATAGGTGCCCCTGGAAGCGGTGCGGTTCGGACTGGCTCCACCGGACTGGAAAGTATGTTGTCCCAATAACCTGACACTATAGGCAATCAGTAGCCTCAGCGGTCAGCTGGTGGTCCTGACCCAATCTATTCTGGACCAGCAAAGATGGACAGAGCAACAGCGTCGAAGTGCAGTTAGGATTCTAGGGGCCGTATATTAATTTGTATGGTTCGGACCGATGGGCGTTATGGCTGCGTTGTCTGTTCCTCCTCTATTCCTATTCGCTATCCTCCGGCTTTGAATGATGTTCGTGATGCGTCATCCACATAGCACAACAAAATCTCGCCCCTGCGCAGTAACATTGCAGGCACAGTTTTCTCTGCCCTACTGAGAGTAGAGCACAGGACAACAATAAGCATGCGCAGAAAAATTCCAGTTCAGCTCATGCGCATTAATGTCCTGTGCTCTGCCCTCAGTAGGGCAGAGAAAACTGCCCCTGCAATGCTTCTGAACAGGTGTGAGATTTTGTTGCGCTATGTGGACGATGCAGGACGCATCATTCACATCAATCAACTGAGAGCTTCAGGAAACAATGCGCATGCGCCAAAAAATTCCATTCCAGTTCGCCAAAAAATTCCATTCCAGTTCAGCGCATGCGCATTAATGTCCTATGCTTTGCCCTCAATAGGGCAAAGCAAGTATGCCTGTGATGCTACTGCGCAGGTGTGAGAGTTTGTTGCACTATGTGGATGGCGCAGGATGTGTCATCCACATCAATCAAAGCCGGGGGATGGCAAATAGAGAAAAAGGAGGAACAAACAGTGCAGCGATGAGGCCCATCGGACTGGGCCATACTAATTGATATAAAAAGCGGGAGAAATTCAAAAATATACACTAAATGATATACATATTTGTGCGCTGCAGTAAAAGGAGGTGGGATTTGTTTAGGTATTGGAAAACTGATGACAGGTTCCACTTGTTTCCCCCAGTTAAAATAAAAGATCCTGTACTCACCTCTCATTCGGGCGCCGGTCCAGCCCTGTTGGTAATCGCGTTTCGGGGCTTACATGACATTGTGACGTCACGCGAGCATTGCGCCCAACCACAACACCTTCAGTCCAAATGAGCAATCAATAGGAAGCGAGTGGCAGCCGCAGCGTCACTTCCATTTGGTCCAAAGGCAGGAAGAGAGATGCCGGTGGTGCATGGACACTGGATTCGCGTTACGTCACATTGCCACATGAGCCCCAAACCGCGATTACCGACAGCGCTGGAACGTTGCCGAAATGAGAGGCGAGTATAGTGTCTTTTATTTTAACTGGGGGAAACAAGTGGAATCAGAAGGGGTTGTCCTGAGAGTGGACAACCCCTGTAAGAGCAGCACTTACAAGCTCTATTGGGATAAGAAGTGCACATATAGCATTAAAAAGGTGAACAATTTTGAATTTTGCAGCTGTTGATTTTTGTGCATGTATTTTGCATTAGAAACAAAATGTAGTGACTCAATGTAAGTGGATGTTAACCTGATAGATACTGAACTGCCAATATAGGTGGTTTAAGGGGTGCACATATCATTGGTGTGGTCTGTGCAGCCGCACCGGGGCCCAAGAGGTAAAGGCGCCCATTTCTCCCTCCAAAGCATTTTAATGAGTCTTGAGCTGCAAAGGGCCCATATATTGTTCTTGCACAGGGACCCTTTTCTGTCTGTGTCCGCCAGTGGTGGATTATGTATATATGAAAGACGCAAGAAGTCGCTCATTTTTCCTTATAGACAATTTATTTCCGTACATCACGTGTATTGCAGCATCGTGTTAAACATATGTACAAGATATTCTCAAATCAACAGCACAAAGTCCTGGGGAACAAGTCCAAAGGCTCCAGGACGTCGTGAGAGGACACAGTGTCATCAACTGGACATGGACACTCGTAGCTGCTCCACGTCGGCGAGAAGCTGCGCCAGTGTCGGGTTTACAGTATTGAGCGAGGCCGGGTTCACACATCCCACATTGCAGTGAGCTCTGGGTAGTAAATATGTTTGTTTCCATTCACTGACTGCAATCAGAGATGTTGAAAAAAATAAAATAAAAAAAATTTAAATTTTTATATATATATACATATATATATATATATATATATAATATAATATATATATATATATATATATATATATATATATATATATATAAGGATACCCCGAATAACTTGGTGAATAAATACATTCCCAGGTTTTTTTATTAATAGCTAAGGAAATGGCGCTGTTAAAAAAAACAAAAACATAGCCCTGTGTGAACCCGGCTCATACGAATTCTTACAGGACCGAAAGGAACACTTGCATAGCAATGGTAATTCATTTATTAATGAGGTTATATTATTATCGACGATAACTGGAATGTGCTTTTAAGGATCGCTAAAGCTATGGTGATACGGGAGACTGACATTTGTTTTGGCAGCCATTTTGTGGACTGGAAAACCTTTGTGTGGACGCGAACTAATAGTTCACCCCACAAAATGGCTGCCGACACTGGGGACTCAACCAGTGCAGACAAATTGTATGGTGGGGTTACTCAAAGCGACCAATTATATCCCACTTTTATTTCCTGCAGGGCAGGTTTCATAAATGTAAGCAAAAATCTGACTGGTTGCTATGGGCAACTGTGCTTGTAGAGAAGGCCCGAAATGTAATTGCCTTACTGCCGGTATCAACCAATCATGGTTCAGCTTTCATTTTATCATCCTGAATTGGAAAATGTCATCTGTATTCTGATTGGTTGCTATAGACAACTGCTTTAACATGAGACCCTGGTCATTACTTTCTTTTTCTAAACCAAAATGAACATTTGTAAGCAGCCACCGGTTGCTATGAGCAACGTTGCACTTAAAGGGGTAGTCCCATCTCCAAAATCATATCCATTACGTGTAATAATAACATGAGGAAATACTTCCAATTACAAATGTAGTATAGTTGTCCTGATACAGCCATGTCTCTTACCTCATGTGCAGGGGATTGCAGCTTAGGTATCCATTGTTACGCCCACACATATAATGACAGTTATTTGCTCGATGGATACCTAAGCTGGAATGTCCTGTGCATGAGGTAAGAGACATGGCTATGTCAGGAGAACTATACTACATTACTAATTCATTGTAGTTGCTCATGTTATTATTGTTACACTTACTACATCATATTGAGGTGGGAATAACCCTTTAAACTAATGTCCCAGTGGCCATTTTCTCTCAGAGACAATAACCTTGTTGACAACAGCAACCAATCAGATTTCAGCTTTCATTTTCTAACTTGCATCGGAAAGATATAAGCTGCAATATGATTGGCTGCCAAAGGCGGGCTTAATGGAGGCAGGGGCCGATTGTGGCAATTAGTGCATATGAACAATATGGAAGAACTTCAAAACGAGCTATAAAAGCTCAAAAAATATTATTTGTGGTCAAATAAGATGGCTCCTTTCATTGTGGACCAGCGGTCTGCAGTCAGGACATGCTGGGAGATGTAGTGCTACAATTGCCATCGAGCCGCCAGTTGCAGACCGCCAAGATGGATGTCCAATGAAAGACTCCGATTGGTTGACTCCATCCAGAAAATGTTCTATTCGATATAGTGCAATAAACAATATTTCTGATGATCAATTAAGTTTGCTAATTCTTATTAATGACCAATTAATTATTCCACTTCACTAATGGGGTTTTCCTAGGCAGTGATTGAAGCGTACACAATGGGGCGGCCATGTTTTTAGACAAAATTATTTCACACTTGTGGTATGTTATAAGTTTCCTTAAAGGAATACGCCACTTTTGCCTAGCAAACATACATTACCCCAACATTTAAATCTGCATAATACTTTGCTTTTATTTTTTTTTAATTACAGGATTTTTTTCCCCCCATTGTTGACATTTTTTCTATAAGGCCGACATTACACATCTGAAATTCACGAATTGACTACGGAATGGCACCGGGCCACCTAACGCGACAGCCTTGTAGGCAAATGTTAGGCCGTTGAGTTTGGGTCTGGAGACCCATGGCCAGGCTCCTGTAGTCCAAAGTTTGGGTCAGGAGACCCATGGACAGGCTCCTATAGACACGAGTTTCGGTCAGGAGACCCATGACAAGGCTACCGTAGACCCGAGGTTGGATCAGGGGACACATGGCCAGGCTCCCGTAGTCCCAAGTTTGGCTCAGGAGTCCCATGGCCAGGCTCCTGTAGACCCTAGTTCGGATCAGGAGACCTATGGCCAGGCTCCTGTAGACCCGAGTTTCGGCCAGAAGACCCATGACCAGGCTACCGTAGACCAGAGTTTGGGTCAGGGGACCCATGGCCAGGCTCCCGTAGTCCCAAGTTTGGCTCAGGAGTCCCATGGCCAGGCTCCTGTAGACCCTAGTTCGGATCAGGAGACCTATGGTCAGACTCCCGAAGACCCTAGTTCGGATCAGGAGACCCATGGCCAGGCTCCCGTAGACCCAAGTTTGGGTCAGGAGACCCATGGCAAGGCTCCCATAGACCCTAGTCATAAGATTTTACAAAGAGTGTTACTTTAAAGAGGACACTCTTGCGCTTTTGGACAAAAAAATATTTTCAGCTGCCCACAATATGGCTGCCCACGTGATTTACAGGCAATAGGAATATAACGTAACAGAAGAACTATTCATTTTTGTTGTTAAAAAGCAAATATTGCTACATTCTCCAACTTGGAGATAGTAAAAAGCAAAAAAAAAAAAAGTCATAAACATTAGTTCTTCAGGGCAAGTCACAAGGAGAATAGTCAGCTGCCATGTTGTGACTGCATCCCTCCCCCGTATTCTCTAGCGAAGGGTTAAACCTGAATCATATGATCGTAAGAAAATAAAACATACACAAATATATGTTGTCGTTGGCAAGAAATGAGCCAAGTAAGTGCAAATGATAGGGCACATTCATTAAAAATAAAAAAAAGAAGGGAAAGGGCTCCATTTCGACCTATTCGAGTCTTCTGAATGGTCGGCTGAACCGATTTCCTTTCATGCCCTTCACTTTAAGCTGCCAAAACTTTTTATTCAGATTTTTATTGTAACTGGTGTTTGGAAAGAAAGCGATGATACGTTAATAGGCATCGGAGCTTTCGGCCTCTGTGTTATTTTCTTAACCAACCTAAATGACAACTTTTTGAACTGCACTGACCACAGAAGAGCAACATTTCGTGACGGAAACTAAGAGTACCCTGTAAGGGTCAAAGAAGGTTAGAAAAGGATATGAGCACCTGAAAAAAGGGTTTGTACCAAGTTAAGAAGATAATGATAGGCTAGGGAGTAACTTATTCATCGACGGGTGGTCCAATCATCAGTCCCGAAAACAGGGATCCCATAGAGCAGAGGTCCTGAACCTATCAGATCTTGAGAGCCAGTCCTGCCCCATCACATTAGTGACATTCAGAGCCCCCATTAGCGGCATAATGAAAGCCAAAAGCTTGTCCCCAGAAATCACACCAAGGCATTTACGAGGATCCACGGGTCACAACTTTACACCAATTCAACAGGCATCCCATAAAGCAGAGGTCCCCACCTTTCAGACCTTGAGAGCCACATCTAGCTCCCAACCCATCAGAGTAGGGACACCCAGAACCACCATTACCGGCATAATGACAGCCAAAATTTGTCCCCGGAAATAACATCAAGGCAGTTTACGAGGATCCATGGGTCCCAACCTTACACCCATTCAACAGGGATCTCATAGAGCAGAGGTCATCAACCTTTCAGACCTGGAGAGCCACGTCTAGCTCTCCGCTCCATCACAGTAGAGACATTCAGAGCCCCCATTACCGGCAGAATGAAAGCCAAAGTTTGTCCCCAGAAATCAGACCGAGGAAGTTTACGAAGATCTAGGGGTCCAAACCTTACACCCATTCAGATCTGCTCCTCTTCTATGGGGGGGGGGGCTACTCACAAAAGTCACCATCTGGAGACTTGCTCCTCATAGCTATTTGCTAGACCTAGAGCTAAAGTACCAAGATGGAAGATAGTCAAGAGCCACACATTATGGGCTCTCGAGCTACAGGTTGTGGACACATGCTATAAAGTATGAATGGTGGGGAAATGCCTGTCAGGCCATCTCTCCTCCCGAGCTACAGGTTGGGGTCCCATGCCATAAAGTATGAATGGTGGGGAGGTACATGTCAGGCCATCTCTCCTTCCGAGCTACATTTTGGGGTCCCATGCCATAAAGTATGAATCGTGGGGAAGTGCATGTCAAGCCATCTCTCCTCCCAAGCTACAGGTTGGGGTCCCATGCCATAAAGTATGAATGGTGGGGAGGTACATGTCAGGCCATCTCTCCTCCAGAGCTACTGGTTGGGGTCCCATGCCATAGAGTATGAATGGAGGGGATGTGCACGTCAGGCCATCTCTCCATTCAGACTGAAGTGTTCAGAACCCAGTTCTCTAGATCCTAGGGAGCGGACCTCCAACAATCAATAAGTTAACACCTATCTATAGATAACTTCGTACAAACCCTTTTTTCTATAGCACCATTGGTGGTCTGTGAGCTGGGACCCCAACTAATGGGAAAAAAAAGGTCAGGGTTGTCTACAAGCACCATACGCTCTTCATCTTCGCTCCATGATTCGTATTACAGTATCACAAGTTTCAATTATTAAGGCTGATTTCAGATGTCCAATATTCACGGTCAACATGTGGACTGCAATGTACCAACTGGCCAAGGGTCTCCTGACCCAAACTCAATCACTTTCTATATGCCCTTTAAGGCTGTTGAGCTTTAGTCAGAATATCGGCGGCCGGTCCAAACATTGCAGCCCATGCATGGATAGTGATTGGTGGACACGTGAAACCGGCCTAAGTATTAATCTTGTGATTGGCGGAGGTTCCAGCTCATGAACTTGATGCCATCTTCTGATATATCAGAAAACAGTACTTAGAGGGTCACCTAGGGTGGTATAGGTAATGTTAGATTGGTTGTGGTCCAATCAACGATGGCAAAACCAGGGGACTCCAAACCCTCCTAGGAAAAGTTTGAATACAGTGGTGGTCAAGCGTACGCCTTGCAACGCCATTCAAAATCAACGGCACTGATAACAAACCAGCCAGGTGCACTGTTTTCATGATTCTTCTTTCCTACTAAACAAATCTGTGTAGCTCGGGGAGGCAGTGTGCTGTATAGCAGATTACGCTTCCGCTAAACATGTACTTAAATAGTGGTCAGTGCTCGGCTATCTCCCATGGAAAATTAATGAAGGAACGCTAAATAAGCTCGAACTTTGCTCCATTGAGAAGGCTCTCTGCAGAGTCCCTTTCTCGAGGGGTCAGGATACCCTACCCCCCAACAATTGTGAGGATAATCCCTATTTTACAGATTGTGGATGGTGGTCAGCGCTCAACTATCTCCGGAAGTCCCATGGAAAAATCAATGAAGCAATGGTGCGCATGCTCAAGCATTGCTCCATTCAGACGGCTCTCTGCAGAGTCTCGTTCATGAGATGTCCCAACAGTCACCCTACCCCCCCAACAATTGTGACGGTAATCCCTATTTTACAGATAGTGGATGGTGGTCAGAGCTTGACTACCTCCGGATGTCCCATGGAAAATCAATGAAGCAATGGTGCGCATGCTCAAATTTTGCTCCTTTCAGAGGGCTCTCTGCAGAGTCTCGTTCACGAGGTGTCCCAACAGTCACCCTACCCCCCCAACAATTGTGACGGCAATCCCTATTTTACAGATAGGGGATGGTGGTTAGTGCTCGGTTATCTCTGGCAGTCCCATATAAAATCAATGAAGCAATGGTACGTATGCTCGAACTTTGCTCCATTCAGGTGGCTCTCTGCAGAGTCACGTTCTCGAGGGGTCCCAACGGTCGCCCTACCCCAACAATTGTGACGGCAATCCCTATTTCATAGATAAGGGATAACTTCCAAACTTGGTGCAAACCCTTTAATGCAAAATGAGAGTAAAGTTAGACTTTGGCTATAAATATAGTGAACTCACAGACATAAGAATGGCAATAGAAATAATACAAATATGCCACTGAATTAGTGTTTACAGTCTTACAGGGGCATCTCATCATCGTATATTTGTTTTTAGGGTTTTAGAGGGGGCTCTTATATATTTACATGTATATTCACCAGTTATTCAGACTTCCTATTCTGGTTCTCTGGACATAGATGCGACACAATATATGTAATAAAATAAAGTCTCGTAACCAAAAAAATAATCTCAGAAATAGCCAAAATAAAGTAGAATCGATTAACAAGGCACAATATGAAAAAAATAAAAATAAAAGAGTCCCTGAGACTCTATTTTGGATTCTTTCCTTTTTCCCCCCCATCCCCCCCTCCCCTCCCCCCAATATATTGAGAACATTTAGGAAAATATAATACAAAATATTTTTTTTTTTACAAGGAAATATAGACTACACTTACTAAAATCACTCATCAGAGGAGTGTCCATAGCTTTTTCTTCTTTTACTACAACCTCAAACTTCCCATAATAGCAACCTGTCATGATCGTGGCGGAGGCGGGTCATTTCTGCAAATATTTAAAGGGATGTTCCAGAACAAAAGCTTATGGACGTATCAATCATCCGTATATTTTATATATACATATATATATATATATATATATATTACACACGCACACACACTGGTGTCTGGAAATTAGACTAGAAGACCAAATTGCTTTTTAATAATACCCTTTTAAAGGGTGTTCTAGTCAATAAAGCTCGGTCATAGGGATGTAAAAAGTTTCACAGCCTTCTAATATCCGTCATACTTTAATTCCTAACTGCTTGCTGTGATTCGTAACATTCTGGGTTACATCACCAGGCTGAAAACCTGTACAATCCCAATACTTGTGGGCTATAAATGTATCCTGTTGCACAAGCCACCCCTTTAAAAAGGACTTGTTGGATGCCATGATTATGGGTTTTTTTTTTTTACTGCTGTTCTCCTGAATCCGGCGCTGTTTTTCTTTTTTTCCTACTCCTCTCTGTTCCTGAGATATGGCCCCTTCTTTCCTGTATATAATTGTTGCATTTTTATCCAATTGGGCGTGGTGCTCAGCTCTGCTCTATCAGAACACGCCCCCTTGGCTTACAAGAGTAGTTTTATATACTGGGGATATGGGGCCATATATCAGGAATGGAGAGGCTCAGGAAGAAAAGAAAACAATGCCGGATTCAGGAGAACGGCGGCATTTACATATGGAAGACCTGAATCCGGCGAGGTTTTTCTTTTTTTCCTACTACTCTCTGTTCCTAAGATATGGCCCTTTCTTTCCTGTATATAAATTTAGCCTTTTTAACCAACTGGGCGTGGCATTCAGCTCTGCTCTATCAGAACACGCCCCCTTGGCTTACAAGAGTAGTTTTATATACTGGGGATATGGGGCCATATCTCAGGAATGGAGAGGCTCAGGAAGAAAAGAAAAGCAACGCCGGATTCAGGAGAACGGCGGCATTTACACAAGAGAAACCTGAATCTGGTGTTGTTTTTCTTTTTTTTTTCCTATTCATCTCTATTCCTGAGATATGGCCCCTTCTTTTCTGTATATAAATTTAGCCTTTTTAACCAACTGGGCGTGGCATTCAGCTCTGCTCTATCAGAACACGCCCCCTTGGCTTACAAGAGTAGTTTTATATCCTGGGAATATGGGACCATATCTCAGGAATGGAGAGACTCAGGAAGAAAAGAAAAACATCGCCGGATTCAGGAGAACAGCGGCATTTACATATGGAAGACCTGAATCCGGCGCTGTTTTTCTTTTTTTTCCTACTCCTCTCTGTTCCTGAGAGATATGGCCCTTTCTTTCTTGTATATAAATTTAGCCTTTTTATCCAACTGGGCGTGGTGCTCAGCTCTGCTCTACCGGAATCATCTTCGCTTACAAGACTAGTTTTATATACTAGGAATATGGGGCCATATCTCAGGAAGAAAAGAAAAACAATGCCGGATTCAGGAGAACAGCGGCATTTACATTTGGAAGACCTGAATTCGGCGCCGTTTTTCTTTTTTTCCTACTCCTCTCTGTTCTTGAGATATGGCCCCTTCTTTCCTGTATATAAATGTTGTCTTTTTATCCAACTGGGCGTGGCGTTCAGCTCTGCTCTATCAGAACACGCCCCCTTGGCTAACAAGAGTAGTTTTCAGTCCTGGGAATATGGGGCCATATCTCAGGAATGGAGAGGCTCAGGAAGAAAAGAAAAACAACGCTGGATTCAGAGGAACAGAGGCATTTACACCAGGGAAACCTGAATCTGGTGTTGTTTTTCTTTTTTTTCCTATTCATCTCTATTCCTGAGATATGGCCCCTTCTTTTCTGTATATAAATTTAGCCTTTTTATCCAACTGGGCGTGGTGCTCAGCTCTGCTCTACCGGAATCATCTTCGCTTACAAGACTAGTTTTATATACTGGGAATATGGGGCCATATCTCAGGAATGGAAAGGTGCAGGAAGAAAAGAAAAACAGCTCTGGATTCAGGAGAACGGCAGCATTTACATATGGAAGACCTGAATCCGGCGCTGTTTTTCTTTTTTTCCTACTCCTCTCTGTTCTTGAGATATGGCCCCTTCTTTCCTGTATATAAATGTATTTTTATCCAAATGGGCGTGGTATTCAGCTCTGCTCTATCAGAACACGCCCCCTTGACTAACGAGTAGTTTTATGTCCTGGGAATATAGGGCCATATCTCAGGAATGGAGAGGCGCAGGAAGAAAAGAAAAACATTGCTGGATTCAGGGGAACAGAGGCATTTACATATGGAAGTCCTGAATCTCGCGCGGTTTTTCTTTTTTTCCTACTCCTCTCCCTTCCTGAGATATGGCCCCTTATTTCTTGTATATAAATTTAGCCTTTTTATCCAACTGGGCGTGGTGCTGAGCTCTGCTCTACCGGAATCATCTTGATGAACACGCCCCCTTGGCTTACAAGACTAGTTTTATATACAGGGAATACGGGGCCATATCTCAAGAATGGAAAGGCGCAGGAAAAAAAGAAAAACAACGCCGGATTCAGCAGAACGGCGGCATTTACACCAGGGAAAAACAATTTACATATTTTTTGGAAAGGGCAGGTTCTTTTTAAAGAGCCCAACTCAGTACAGAGTCTTCCAAGCAATGATCCATAGGGGGAAAAAAGCAAATTAGTAGTAAAATATATTAGACTTAGAGCTTAATACAGAAAAGATTGCTCATCCTGTATATAATGTGCAACAAGACCCTTAGCTGTGAAAACTATTCCTGTCTGGACAGGTTGTCAGCCGCTGGATATAACCAAGGATGTTCCCTATCAATGGCAGCAAGCAGGGATCTTCAGAAATGGGAGCAAAAAGTAAATTAGAAAGTTATAGAATACTTAAAAAGGTTTTCCCATCTCTAAGAGCCTATCCCAATTTATAAATAATAATATTAGAAATACCTCTAATTAGAAATGTAGTATAGATCTCCTGATATAGTTATGTCTCTTACCTCATGTGCAGGGCATTGCAGCTTAGGTATCCATGGTTACGTCAACGAGCAACTAACTAACTGTGGACGTAACCATGGATACCTAAGCTACAATGCCCTGCACTTGAGGTATTAGACATACCTAATCAGGAGCTCTATACTACATTTCTAATTGGAGGTACTTGCTAAAATTATTATTATTCCACTTATTACATATTAGGATAGGATCATAGAGCTGGGAATAACCCTTTAAGCCTCCTTTTCTAGAACACCCCTTTAATAGTTGCTTTATTATCAACTTGTGGAAACCATAAAGCGTCCTGTAGCTTACGGTGGTCACACATATTAGACGACATTCGTTTGGCAGACCGATCAGACATGTTGGATTTCAACCTGCCTGATCCTTTGTTCTCAAGGGAGATGAGCAGATGCCAGAGGAGTCTCGCAGTGATTTCCTTATCCTCGTTAATAACACATGCACACTCGGTCGGACTGAGCGCTCACGTGTAGATTGGCCAGTGGCTGAATGAGCTAATGAAAGTTAATGGCCAATGTACACTCGGTTGGACTGAGCGCTCATGTACAGATTGGCCAGTGAATGAAAGAGCTAATGAAAGTTAATGGCCAATGCACACTCGGTCGGACCGAGCGCTCATGTGTACATTGGCCAGTGAATGAAAGAGCTAATGAAAGTTAATGGCCAATGTACACTCGGTCGGACTGAGCGCTCATGTGTACATTGGCCAGTGAATGAAAGAGCTAATGAAAGTTAATGGCCAATGCACACTCGGTCGGACCGAGCGCTCACGTGTAGATTCGCGAGTGACTGAACGAGCTAATGAAAGTTAATGGCCAATGTACACTCGGTCGGACCGAGCGCTCACGTGTAGATTGGCCAGTGGCTGAACGAGCTAATGAAAGTTAATGGCCAATGTACACTCGGTCGGACCGAGCGCTCACGTGTAGATTTGCCAGTGACTGAACGAGCTAATGAATGTTTATGGCCAATGTACACTCGGTCGGACCGAGCGCTCACGTGTAGATTGGCCAGTGGCTGAACGAGCTAATGAATGTTTATGGCCAATGCACACTCGGTCGGACCGAGCGCTCACGTGTAGATTGGCCAGTGGCTGAACGAGCTAATGAAAGTTAATGGCCAATGTACACTCGGTCGGACCGAGCGCTCATGTGTAGAATGGCCAGTGGCTAAACAAGCTAATGAAAGCTTATGGCCATTAGGATTGGGAGGACATGACGGACTCTGCCGGATCCAATCCAACATTTGGACATCTGCCTCCCGAGCTGGTGCTGGGTCCACCCCCGGCAGGCGCTAACACTCGTGCCTCTGTAGCCCCCTCTTGACCGGTCCCGCTCCCCCCTCCACCCTTCCTCTACCAGACTTCACAATAGGAAACGAGGCCGTGTTACACAAATAAAAACTAGACTACGACTTCATAGTATTGCTACAATTCTCATAGATACATATTTAAGTATACAAAATAAACAGTGCCGTTTCACAGCATGATTTTTTTTTCCCGCCTACATTTTTTTTTTTTTAGCTATTTTTCTTTTTTGTCTTTTTTTTCCCATTCTAGACGTAAAAAAAAAAAGTAGTTCCTAGAGTGCGGAGGAAACACAATGTAATAATACGCAGCAGCCGGAAGCCATGCCTTCGGTAAAAAAAAACAAAAAAAATTGCATCTGTAGCGGAAAGGTTATACACAAAACAAGCGGCTTACTCCTTATCTACCGAGTACCACGTATATAGGGGGTCTCTCCGGGGGGCTCAGGGGTAGATCTGAGTGCATATTATAGATGGTCCCATTCCTGTATACTGCATTAGATAAGGCGGAAACCACATAATCAGGGGGTAGTGATGTCATTGGTTTACAGGCAGAGCAATGGAGGGTTGCAGAAGTCCTGCTTTTCTTATCATGACATCAGTATTCAAGATCAATGGGGCCCTTAGAGAGAAAGGCTTCGGCCTGGCTTGGAACGAGGAGCCACATTGGCCTGAGGGTCATGAAAAGGGAGAAACAAGCACCAAGCTGTTATAGGTGGCTCACCTAGCACCATAATGGGGTCCCATTTAGATCACTATTATGGGGTCTTCCTCTCTGCTCTGTACACCACTGACTACACTGCCATTTTTTTTTTACCTAAAAGTATCTATTTTGGGGTTAAGAAATCATTTTCGCATTTGGGTTTCATTTAAAATGTCGCATTTTTTGCCTTTTGTTGCCTTTCTCTTGCGCTTTCTATTGCTGATTGAAGAATGAGTTAACTGAGAGCCTATGAGTGAGCTTAGTCGGAAAGGAGAGTTTGTAACCCTTCTTTCTGCTTTGTTCTAAGCTCCTTTCAGCGGGTGGCCACAGACCACATCAAAGCTGAATGTGCAAGGAAGAAAAAAAAAAAGGCTGTAAAAGCTAAGCGGTGCAAAATTTGTAAAGAAACCCAATTGCAAAAATGATTTTTAGCCACGAGGACATATATTTAAGGAAAAAAAAAAAAAAAGTTGGCAAACCCCCTTTAAGGAGATCTATTTATCTATATATACTGTTTATCTCCTTAAAGGGGGTTTGTCAACCTTTATTTTTTTTTTTTGCTTAAGTATATGTATTTGAGGCTAAAAATCATTTTCGCATTTGGGTTTCATTTAAAACGTCATACCGTTTGCCTTTTGTCGCCTTTCTCTTCCGCTGACTGAACAATGAGTTAACTGAGAGCCTATGAGTGAGCTCAGTCAGAAAGAAGTTTGTAACTCTTTTCTTTTTTTGTCTTGTTCTAAGCTCCTCTCAGCTGGTGGCCACAGACCACATCAAAGCTGAATGTGCAAAGAAGAAAAAAATAAAATAAATAAAAAAGGTTGTAAAAGCCAAACAGTGCAAAATTTGTAAAGAAACGCAATTGCAAAAATGATTTTTAGCCACAAATACATATACTTAAGAAAAAAAAAAAAAAGTTGGAAAACCCCCTTAAAGAAGATCTATATATCTATATATACTGTTTATCTCCTTAAAGGGGGTTTGCCAACATTTTGTTTTTTTTGCTTAAGTATATGTATTTGTGGCTAAAAATAATTTTCGCATTTGGGTTTCATTTAAAACGTGGTACCGTTTGCCTTTTGTCGCCTTTCTCTTCCGCTGACTGAAGAATGAGTTAACTGAGAGCCTATGAGTGAGCTCAGTCGGAAAGAAGTTTGTAACTTTTTTTTTTTTGTCTTGTTCTAAGCTCCTCTCAGCTGGTGGCCACAGACCATATCAAAGCTGAATGTGCAAGGAAGAAAAAAAAAAAAAAGGCTGTAAAAGCCAAACAGTGCAAAATTTGTAAAGAAACCCAATTGCAAAAATGATTTTTAGCCACAAATACATATATTTGAGAAAAAGAAAAAAAAAAGTTGGAAAACCCCCTTTAAGTCTATATATCTCCTTAAAGTGGTTTTCTACCTTTCTTTTTTATCTTCGGTGTATGTATTTGTGGCTAAAAATCATTTTTGCATTTGGGTTTCGTCATATTGCTTGCCTTCTGTCGCCTTTCTCTTGTGCTGGCTGAAGAATTAGTTAACTGAGAGCTTA